>NW_014554451.1:1550-17471 GCF_001313825.1 Dinoponera quadriceps | reverse complement strand
ACTAACATCAAAATATCCAGAACGGAATTTGGCAAACCATTTTTGACACACACGTTCTGTTAAAGCATCGTCCCCATACACATTACAAATCTTCTTATGAGCTTCCGCAGCTCGTTTGCCTTTTTTGAAATAAAAATGTCAAATATGGCGAAAATGGACGTTCTTTTCTTTCATATTTGCAACTGTGCAGTACGCACAATACTCTGGTATTAACCAGCGTATGTTTACAAATAGGTAAGATGGAACGTCGCTTTTCAGCTGCGCAAGCGCGTTGTGCGATAGCGCAGTGGAAAAGAGATAACAGAACGAGTAAAACTACTCCGATTAAAAAACCGAACGATCTTATTTGCCAACCCAATATTTTCTTCACTTCATCAATGTTTTCGTCTGTTGTTGACGTGCGCAGGCGTCTGGCACGCTCTTCGTCGTTCACATCTTCTCGGCCCTCTGAAAACATTTTATATCACCGATAAACGTTGCTTCGGTCCAAGGTAGCTTCACCATATGCCACAGTCAACATTCGGAATGCGTCTACGCACTTAATTTTGTTTTTCACACAAAATTTGATACAGATTTTTTGATCCATTTTTTGGAATAGGCAAAAATCGAAGACGAGCCAAAACACGTCCAAGCAAAACAGCTGTCAAAGATAAACTGAATATTCAAAATGGCCGAATTTATCGGCATAAGTGAGGGACATGAGTACCAACATAACGCCACAAAAAAATCGAAAATCGAATATACATAACCCGCGAAAATTCAAAATTCGCGATATTTTTTTAACAGATCTCGTATACCACGCAAGAGCGTGTCGGTGATATCTCTATAAAAATTAATTTATTTTTAATTTGGATAAATTGAAGGTATATTGAAAACACTAATATGCTCTTACTTTAACACTTTGCGGTCCGCGGCCCACCCGAAGACGTTTCACTAATTTGTTTGAATTTTTCTAAGACATAATACGCATGTAGCCGCGCTTATTTGGTTGATTTTCTTCTTATACAAATGTTGATATCTAAAAAACTATTGAACCTAGCGTATTTAAACAACTTTTATCGTGAAATTCAGTCTTTTCTCTATTATTAAACAACATAAAAGTTAACTTTTCTGTGAGAATTTTACTTTCTGAAACCATCAATGTCATTGTCTACTTTAAGTTGGAAAATGTCAATCATAGGTAGAATAGATATTTTAAACGCATAAATTATATCAAGGGTATTAATAAAATAATAAAAAACATACTTCTCTTTTCGTTTACATGTGCTTGCAAACATTGTTTTCTTCTCCGCTGATATAAATTATTATTCTCATTGTCTGATGATTCTGGCGAAATTCGTCTCAAGAACGAAATTTGTCTCAAGAACACGTCGACGAAATATCGGTGATACATCATCTATGACCATATCATATGAAACAAAATAATATAAAATACGGCATAATACGAAACCGAACAGTAGATAAATAAATAAATACAATTAGAGGACACGTGTACGATTGATAAATAATAAACCAGTGGCAGATTGTAAGGATCGTAAATACCTTCTACATCTTGAATTTCTTTATATGAAAAAAAATCTGCGATAACATTTATTTTTTTTCCTCATTTTACATTAGCGTTTACACTGGTAAGATCTGTCGATCGACTTGAATCGAAAGACTAGCTGTGAAAAACCATCGTAATACTTGTAGCGATACTCACTTGTTTTGACATAGCTACGAATCGCTATTCATCTGTTTTGCATGTTGCCAGTTGCTTAAAACCGCGTTTGTATCGATTTATCGATAAAACTAATGTTGTNTTTTTTTCCTCATTTTACATTAGCGTTTACACTGGTAAGATCTGTCGATCGACTTGAATCGAAAGACTAGCTGTGAAAAACCATCGTAATACTTATAGCGATACTCACTTGTTTTGACATAGCTACGAATCGCTATTCATCTGTTTTGCATGTTGCCAGTTGCTTAAAACCGCGTTTGTATCGATTTATCGATAAAACTAATGTTGTCCGATTGCGATGGCACAGTGCCGTCGACGGACTGCAACGTCGAAATGAGTGCGACGGCACCATGCCGTCGACGGACCGCAAAATGTTAATAATGAGTCCAATCTCCTCCGTTAGTAATTATAGCTTCGCATCTTCATGGAATACTTTCTATCAATTTTTAGGCGTATGACACAAGTGGCGATCTTAATATTTTATAAATACNAACCGCGTTTGTATCGATTTATCGATAAAACTAATGTTGTCCGATTGCGATGGCACAGTGCCGTCGACGGACTGCAACGTCGAAATGAGTGCGACGGCACCATGCCGTCGACGGACCGCAAAATGTTAATAATGAGTCCAATCTCCTCCGTTAGTAATTATAGCTTCGCATCTTCATGGAATACTTTCTATCAATTTTTAGGCGTATGACACAAGTGGCGATCTTAATGTTTTATAAATACGTTTAATTAAGGTTTTTAACCCTTTGCACTCGAGGGCTCCGGAGCGGAGCC
This sequence comes from Dinoponera quadriceps, assembly GCF_001313825.1. NCBI lineage: Eukaryota > Metazoa > Arthropoda > Insecta > Hymenoptera > Formicidae > Dinoponera > Dinoponera quadriceps. The sequence continues at coordinate 14,968 of NW_014554451.1, read as the reverse complement.
ATTTAAAATTTGTCTTCAAACTCGAGGGCTCCGCTATGAAGGCAATGCAAATAACTTTCATTTCATAAAATAAGGACAAAGACAAATCGTAAAAACTATTGTGTATAGAATATTCCGCTCTTGCTATTTGCATTTGTGTTTGAAGAGTTTGAAGACAAATTTTAAATGGCTCCGCTCCGGAGCCCTCGTGTGCAAAGGGTTAATTTTAATATACGTTTTTCCTTAAGATTGTACATAATTATAGACCCAATATTTTCTATCGTATTTGCATCAGGGGATTGGGAAGGCCAATTCATTACAATGATACCATTTTTCATTTTCCATTCCGGTACAGATTGGACTTCGATGTTTCGAGTCGTTATGTTCTGGCAAAATCAATATGTCCTTAGTTTCAGTAAACCAACGTTTAACTGAGATGAGAAGTCCACTTTGATACAATTTTTATGCACTCAAATTGTCTGTAAAGACGCACAAACTCTCAAAATCCCGTACTTTAAAACAACTCTAAGGCGATTCCCCTGTACGTCCCCGACGCAACCCCCTTCCCGCGATAGAACCTCCTTAGAGTCATTTTCCTCTTTTGACAGGCGCTTTAAGCCGCTACGTAACAGTGAAATTAATGTGATTAGATTTCTCCTCATTTAATTTGATGCACCAGCATTTAGTCCACTCGTTTATTTCATCCAATTCATGCCTGTTTTATTATTTATATTATCATCTACTGTCAGTACCGCGGTTTCGTCAGCAATTGTGGCCAACAATATTTCCTTGTTTTAAGGGATATCTCGTATATACAATAAGTAATGTAAAGGGCCAAGGACACTTCCCCGCGATATGCCTGCTGCAATTTCTTTTAGATCTGAGTACTGTTTACCGTGGCGAGATCTAAAATATCTTCCCGACATATCAGATTTGAGTATTTCAAAATATTGCTTTGGTAAATCCCAGTGCAACTTACACTCTAAATCCTTATGCCACACTGTGTTTTTTCTCTAATTCGAGTAATGTTATTGTAAGTTACTGACGCTATGTTCAAACTCTTTTCTTGCTTTGATTTCTCTTTGCCATTCAAGATAGTAGCTTAATTTATTCAGTTCCATTCGCTTGGGTATTTTATTTTAAAATGTTTGCTTCGATGAAACATCAATTATAGTTATTGAATTCGTCCCAAAATCTTCTACAAGCAATAGTTAGCCTTTCCCAGAATTCATGAGGCGAGCCTCATTAGAGGGTGGATTTTCCAGGTTTAGACCTAGGCTACCACCTAGGTTACCATTTAGGTAATTTTATCCTTATACGTTCTTTCCCTTGCTTGAAGTGTTGCTAATTTTATTTCCCCAGTATCCTCCAGCAAGCTGGCGAGCATTCCCCAATGCGCCATCTGGGAAAACGCCCGGTGGAGGATTAGTGATCCTACACGGGATATTTAAAAGTGATGGATCTGTTAATATTTGGAACTCTCGTTATTCTCTCGTTATTACGCACAAACTAATCCTCATTGGTTGGGAGAAATGGATCATCAAGTCGTTTGGAAAGTCAATATTTGGATTGGCATTATTGGAAGTTAAGTCGTAGATTCATTTTTTTTTCAACGAAAATCTAAACGGTATCAAATATTTCGTTTTAATAGAGGTAGATCTTCCTATTTTACTAGAAAATCTGCCTTGCAATAGCGCCTAAAGTTGTGGTTTCAACAAGATACATGTCCGTCACATCTTGTTGCTCGGAGTTGCTTGTGCAGCATTAAAAGCTATATTTCCGCATAAGTGGATAGGCAACTACGGTCAATTATCCAGCCCGATCACTATACCACACCGTCCTTGATTATTATTCTAGGGAAGGATAAAAGACTTGGACTATCATAAAATTTCTGCTACGAGGGACAATATGATTCGTAGAATAAGTGAATCAATTCTATCATTAGGTGCTGAAGAAATTCTTAAAGCAACAAATTGCTTTCATAATAGTAAATGCTTGCATCGCAACAAAAGACAATTACTTTGAACACTTAGTTGTTTAGGCAAACATGCACTCAGTTATCCCAGAATCGTGAGAGACAAGGGGATTCACGTTAGTCCAGCATCTCGAGCGTGAGAGGTAATGGAACTTACATTAATCTAGTATCCGAACGTGAGAGGCAAGGGTACTAACGTTTATCTAGCACCTCGAACGTGAGAGACAAAAAGTAATGAATTTGTAATAAGCAATTACACAATTTTTGTTAAAGATATTTCTGTTTTTTTTACACCAATTGATCAGTCTCATCACTCTGTGCATAAAAGTATTAAGATTACCGAAAACTGAATGTTTTACAAGAATTTTGTATTCTGTCAAACGTTGAAATTTTCAAGTCTTATATCTCAAAAAGTTCTTAATAAAAAAATATTTGAATACAGTGTTTTAGAAAGCTCTCAAAATACGCTACAAGAATGTCCAATGAAAAATTTGATGTCTTTTTGGAAAAATCAACGTAACCTTCATATGACTATCAAACGACAATTCAAGATAAATGACACCATCCTATATACACCTCGAAGATATACAACTTTTGTCTGAAACATTTTTTCCTAAAATACTTTGTTTCCAAGATAATATGAGTGTACTTGTGGTCTCAGATAACCAATATATGTATATATATACATGTTAGATTGTAAAGAAAGTAATTGCCGATTTCATACATAGATGTTAGTCGCATTTGTAAAATAATTCACTATTAGTAGCAAAATTGCTTTAAAAATGTATAACTGTCATCTTAATGGTCATTTAAAAACAAAAAAAATTCGAGATTATATATATTTTTTACAATACTTTTCCTTTCGTAGCTCGTTTAAGATAAAAAAATTTGCGAAGAAACGAACCTGAATTTTTAACAGTTACGATTTCGTTAAAATGTTCATATTTTAACTTTTCGAGGTTCCATTGACTACACTATGCTTATATACAAGTGTGGATCAAATATAAACGAGCCTTTTTAAATTGCGCGCTCGTCGGCGGCGTGAGGGGTCAGCAACGGACGGTGGAGAGAGATTATGTGAAAGGCAATAATAACGCTGGCGCGCTACGTGCTTCTTATTCTCAGTAACAATCACGATGAACGAGAAAGTGGTACACTCCGCAGTTGCACAACGTGTCATTATTAAGTTTCTCGTCAACGAAAATGTAAATGCTACTGAAAGCGCCGTTTACACTCAGAGTTAAGGGAAAGAACACTTTCATGGCTCGGGTGAAGCAGTGGTGTAACGAATTTTAGCAAGAACGGGAGCATATTGAAAACATCGCCCACCTGCGCCGTCTCCGCACCAGCATCATAGCGCAGAACACCGAGGTTGTTTGAAAACTGATCAAAGGCGATCGGCACTTAACAGTTTTTGAAATCTTTCAGAAACTTCAGACCAGCTATGGAAATATGCAATCAATCATTCGCAATGAGATGGGATTTCGAAAAATATCGGCTTCTTGGGTTCCAAAGTTGCTGACAGCAGAGCAGAAACCCGTGCGGTTTGAAGTTCTCGGAGGTTCCTAACATGGTACGAAAGGGAAGGTGGCACTTTTTTGGAAAAACTCGTCACGTGCGATAAGACTTGAGTTCATCATCACACCCCTGAATTGAAGAAGGCCAGTATGGAGTAGCGGAAGACTGGCGAGGGTGCACTAGTGAAAGTGAAGACGCGGTTGTCTGCAGGGAAGGTCTTGGCCACAGTGTTCTGTCAAGGCGTTCTGCTGGTTGATTTTCTTTAAGAACGTGGAACAATTAATGTTGTCTATTATTGTGATTTTCTTAGCCAAGTTCGAGCTGCCTATCGATCAAAAAGGCGCGGCATTCCGATCAGAAGTGTGTTGCTTCTCCATAACAACGCCAGACCCCACACCGCAGCAGTAACACAACAAAAATTGGCCGATACGCACTGAGCTGTCCTAGTACATCCATCCTACAGTCCAGACCTGTCACAGTGCGACTTCCATATATTTGGGCAACTGAAGCAAGCCCTTGGTGGACAGCGCTTCACAACGAATGAGGAGGTGCAGCAGTTCGGGTGCTATTGGTTTGATACATGTCCGCAAACTTTTTATAATACCGGTATTAAAAAATTTTAATATTGTTGGAGGAAATGTATAAATAAGATGAGGGCTTATATAGAAAAACAAGTAAAATATAAATTGGAATTGATTTTGAAAAATATATGGTTTTTTTTGCAAAAGGCTCTTTTATATTTGATCCATCCTCGTAGATTACAAAAAGTATTTACCAGGTGTATGCATAAGTTTTTTCCGGTTTAACTAAGAGATGGCGCCAGCGAAAAGAACGCAGCGTATTAATTTGACACATACGTCATTTTGTTCGTCTGACATTTAAAACTACAAACACACACAAGTTGAGTCCGCTAAAAACAAGCGTCTTTGTTTTATCGTTCAGTGATCATGTCGAGTTTTGTGCCTGAAAAAGAACATTTGCGGCACGCATTGCTTTTCTTATTTAATCAAAAGAAAAAAACTGTTGAAAGTCATCGTTTGCTGGTAGAAACATATGGTGAACGCGCTCCATCGATTAGAACATGTGAGACATGGTTTCGACAATTTAAAAATGGTGATTTCAATGTGAAAGACAGTGAGCGCTCTGGTAGACCACAAAAATGCGAAGACGAACAACTGCAGGAGTTATTGGATGATGGCCCAACTCAAACTCAACGGCAATTAGCAGAAGCATTACATGTATCACAAGAAACAATCAGCAGACGTTTACGAGCAATGGGAAAGATCAATAAACTCGGTAAATGGGTCCCACACAATTTGAATGAACGTCAAATGGAAAATCGCAAAGTCACTTGTGAAATGCTGCTTCAACGCCACGAAAGGAAATCATTTTTGTATCGAATTGTGACGGGTGACGAAAAATGGATTTATTTTGAAAACCCGAAGCGGAAAAAATCGTGGCTTTCACCTGGCGAAGCCGGTCCATCAACACCAAGGCCAAATCGCTTCGGCAAGAAGACCATGCTCTGTTTCTGGTGGGACCAGAGCGGTATTGTGTATTATGAACTCTTGAAGCCCGGCGAAACCGTTAATACACAACGCTATCGCCAACAAATGATTAATTTAAACCACGCATTAATCGAAAGACGACCGGAATGGGCCAGAAGACATGGCAAAGTGATTTTGTTACACGACAATGCGCCGTCTCACACAGCAAAACCAGTGAAAGACACCTTGAAATCGCTTGGATGGGACATTCTTCCGCACCCGCCGTACTCTCCAGACCTGGTGCCATCTGACTATCACCTCTTCTCATCAATGGGGCACGCGCTCGCAGAGCAGCACTTCAGCAATTTCAAGGAAGTTGGAAAATGGCTCGACGAATGGTTTGCCGCAAAAGACAAGCAGTTTTTCTGTCATGGTATTCATAAATTACCTGAAAGATGGGCGAAATGTGTAGAAGCCGATGGCCAATATTTTGAATAAAAAAAAAATTAATTTCCCTTGAAAATTACGTGTTTTTTTTTTTACCAAAAAACCGGAAAAAACTTATGCATACACCTGGTATACGTTTATTTCAAATAATTAGGGCGGCTGCAATCGATATCTTCTCTTAAACGCACATTTCGCGAAACGGTTTGATCTCTAGCTTGTATAATTTATATTACTATGATTTATAAAAATTTGAAGTTTTATTTTATACAAGAGTAACTATCCATATAAAATTAGAGCTCTACAGCTTTAATAGTTTTTCTTATTTTAATTCTTAAACATTAGCTTGAAAACGGATATTTGCACAACTCCCTTAATTTTATAAATTGAAATGTGCAGTGGAGACTGGGGCTACTTTGTTACAATGGTAATTTGATACATCGCTTATATTTCAGCTATTTTCTAACAAATTACAATATCAAGCAAATAGCAAGTGTAGAAACATTCTTAGCACATATGACGAAAGTTGAATTTCATTATATATAATGACTATGAGATGATGATATTAAATCACATTTTTAGCAGTGAAAGTTGAAAGAAATCTTACAAAAATAAATTTTTCCACATTTCATGGTCCTGTGCCAATTGAACCCAGTTCCTTCTAAAACTTTTCAGATTATCCGTCCATATTGTCTAAGGTCTGCTTTTATTTCTAAAAACATTCTGTCTTGATCACCATTCCAAGATCTGTTTAGTCCATCAATTATCGTTCCTTCTGGCCACATGTCTCACCCAGTCCCATTTGAGCCTCTTCAAGATGTATATAGTGTCAGTTATCCTTGTACGTTGTCTTATTATTATTATTAGTATTATTGTGTTAAGCATCCGGTCTTTCGGGGACAGACACAGCATTGATCACTCCATCGCTCTCTGGGTCACTCGGATTTTAGCGATAGTCTTTTTTGTTAGAATGTTACAATGCAAAAATTTTGCATCGTTCCCGAAGTCTCTATTTGGCCGTTAACGGTGTATTACGTCAATGTAAATTTTAGCACACACGAGCGACACGTAAAACACGCGGCAATAACGTAGGTAACACGTTGTTTCACAACAGTTGCCTAGCAACAGTACGTCAAATCTCACACGAGACGGAAATATAAGCGCGCGCCTCCGAGTGAAAAGACATCGATCCTCCCCGGTCGTCGACGCACCGGCAATCGCCGGTTCACCTCCTTGACACTGATCCTCACCGATAACTCACTACTATTAGTGACAACAAGCTCCGACTTCCAATCCTAAACTGGTCAACGGCTACCCAGGGTGCTCTCCGCTATGTGTTTGCAGCAAGCAACCGATTGATCCTCTTTTTAACCGGCACACAACCGGGGTGGCGTATTCGCTGTCTTCACCGTGAGTTCGCGGTAGTCGGATCTTAATTCCCGATCAGGGCAAGCATGTTCACTGTCTCCGCCGAGCATTCACGGCCGCATCGGACCGAAATATATAATCGCCGCATTGAAACTGCCGATATGCGAATTAAAGAGCCGCGTAAATATCGCCGAAGACCGATGCGAATCAGCATCGAGACCAGCAGAAAAACTCTGTCAACATCGCATCGCGAGCTATTACACATAGCCGACCGAAGTCGAACAGGTACCCAAACATCACATCTAGTGAGACGACAATACCGCATGTAAATATGGCGTTCTTTTTCTGTTAATGTTCGTTTATAAATAGTGATACCTAATCAAGCCGACTAATTTTATGTGCATTTGTACTTCAGAATCTTGATTACTTTCTGTCTTTCTTGTCTATTATTATCATGAAGTACAAATAAATTTTATTTAGTTTTCACATCTAACCACAATTACAACTCTTTCTTGTCCGACAATCATCGAACCCGACATCGAACCCGACAATCCGGCGAGCTCACCCGAGACACCGCTGCCGATACGACATTAAACAATTCAATTTTGCATTGGACGTTCAACCGCCGGCAAGTCGGACCGTCACAAGATGAAGGATCTTCTCACCGTATGTAAGTACCGATAGGACACACTGATTGAATAACCTCATTTTCAAACATATTGATATGTTCGATTTTAAGACGTTTCGTAATTTGCCGAAGACCGCCTATATTAATCTTATTCTTCGCTGAACTTCATGTGTCTGATTATTTCGTAAAATAGTTAATTTTTGTCTAATAGGTTATAAAGCTTCTTTGAGTATCTCTAACATTTTCTGTGCTTCATCTATTTTGTTCGTGATAAGTACCAGATCATCAACAAAACGTAGATTGTTGAACATTTCTCTATCAGTGTTGATACTCACTTCTTCCCAGTTAAGGTTTTTAAATATATATACTAATAATGTATATTGTATATATGTATATGTTATGAACAGTTTAGGTGAGATGATATCACCGTGTCATACTTCTCCTTTGATGCAAATTTATTAGAATCCTCGTGTAATAATACTGAAGCTATTGCATGATTATATATATATTTCAGAAAACCAGAATATCTGGAGTCAATACGATACTCAGCTAGGACTATGAAAAATTTTTGTTCATTAACCAAAACAAACTTCTCATAATCGACAATAATAAAAATAAGAGGTTTATTACATTCCTTGCAAGAATTTTTGTGAATGTCTTGTAGATATAGCTCGGCAAACTAATAGGTAGATAATTCAAGAGATTAGTAATATCTTTCTTTTTATTTAATAGAATGATATTAGCATTGTCCCATTTTGATAGCGTTTTTCCCTCTTCTAGGCAGTTATTAAATAACATTTTCAAAGCTTTTAGGATTGTTGTTCCTTCTCCTTTGATTGCTTCAACAATAATACCGTCATCTCTTGACTATTTGTTGTTCTTCATCTCATTTAATGTTGCTGAGATTTCACTTAATGTGATCTCTAGAATTTTTTCGGAACCTTGATTCATAACTATCGGTATATTAGTTGGCAAGTCATGTATATGTGGGTTCGTAAATTTTCTTTTGAATCCTGTAGTTCGTGTCCGGGTGTGGCGACCTCTCTCATATGCCTGTGGTGCGCACGTAAATTATACACATACGAGGATATATACCAGACATACGAGGGGGACCCAAAAAAAAACCGAATTTTTTGTATAAAAACTTTATTTATTAACTTTTTTACAAAGTTCCTTCAGTCACCTTCAAAGTACTCTCCATTAGATGCGATGCACTTGTCAAGTCTTTTTTCCCACTGTTTGAAGCATCTCTGGAAATCTTCAACTTTGATATTATCCAGTGTCTTTTGCGAAGCTGTTTTTACCGCCTCCACATCATTAAAACGCTTCCCTTTTAGATTTCTCTTCATTCTCGGAAACAGAAAAAAGTCGCACGGGGCTAGGTCTGGTGAATAAGGAAGGTGGGGAACGACAGGCCATCCCCGAGAGGCCAAATAATGGGTCACTCGTAAGGCCGTGTTTGCGGGGGCGTTGTCGTGATGAAGGAACCAGCTTGATCGCCAAATTTCCGGGCGTTTCCTCCGCACATCCTCTTGCAGACGCCTTAAAACTTCCAAATAAAAGTGCTGGTTAACAGTCTGGCCAGGGAGAACAAATTTCCGATGCACAATTCCACGAATATCAAAAAAGACAATGATCATCGTCTTCACATTCGACCTCACTTGTCTTGTTTTTTTTGGTCTGGGAGAGTTGGGAGTCTTCCACTGGCTTGACGCTTGCTTAGTTTCTAGGTCATACCCATAACACCAACTCTCATCACCTGTAATGACTTTGGTAAAAAGGGAAACGTTTTGATGATGTGGAGGCGGTAAAAACAGCTTCGCAAAGGGCACTGGACGATATCAAAGTTGAAGAGTTCCAGAGATGCTTCAAACAGTGAGAAAAAAGACTTGACAAGTGCATCGTATCTAATGGAGAGTACTTTAAAGGTGACTGAAGGAACTTTGTAAAAAAGTTAATAAACAAAGTTTTTATACAAATAATCCTGTTTTTTTGGGGTCCCCCCTCGTATAGGACCTACTATTTCTCGCCAGTTCCGAACGCTATTTCGGAGCACTATTTCAGAGAGGTTCTCTTGGCAATTATGCTCTCAGTGATTTGCCATTGTCTTCCGAGAGGAGATGCGAGCGTAAATATTTTGGCTTCCCTTGGCAAATCACTGAGAGCATAATTGCCAAGAGAACCTCTCTGAAATAGTGCTCCGAAATAGCGAACCTGGGACTGCTGGCATAGTAGATCAATGCGCTATCTGATATGCCACGCTCACTCTCGGGGGTTCTTATATGGCTGTTGGTAAAAATTTTCTGTAGTATTCAAAATTTCCTTTCTGCTTAATGTTATATTCTCTTCCATATTTTGCAGTTTATGGATGGTCAGCCTTCCTAATCCTTTAACCTCCTTTTTAAATATTTTAGGCTTTTATTTTGTTAAACGACTTGTATTGTGTTATACGTTCTTGAGTCTTTTCTTATTTCATTTGATATTCTTTTATTAAATTTTCTGTAGTAGTAGTATATTCTTCCGAGTATTTGTTTGGCATTTTTCTGCGTTGTTTCATCATGTTTTTAGTATATCCACTGAGCTTCTTGTCTCTGGTATACTGTGCAGAACTACATATTTCAATTATTTTTGTGTTGGCGGTGTTCACTATACAATTATTAATTTTACCAATTGTCTTATTTTCTAACTGTTCCATTTTATTAGCAATCGCTGTTTCATATTCTTCGGCCAGTTCTAATACTAAACATTTCCTTGTCATTTTCTTTTTCATTATCATCTTCTTCCTTTCTGATTTGATGTTGAGTATAACTTTTGCTCTTACTTAATGGTCTTTAAAGGCAAATCACTAAGTACCCACGTTAGTAATAAAGAGGCAAGTTTTTTACAAAAACTTTTTTTATTTCTCAACTTAATTCCCTTTCAAGAAAATACATATTTCTCAAAACACTTGCAATTTTTGTAACCCCTCCGAAACATACGATTTATCGAACTCTGCAAAATAGACCTCTGTTTCGGCGATGACCTCCTTATTTGATGTGAATCTCTGTCCACCGAGCCACCTTTTCAAGTTTGAAAACAGGATGAATTCGCAGAGGGCCAAATCCAAAGAGTACAGTGGATGCAGCAGCAATTTGTAGCGGAGTTTGACCAATTTGGCTGTAGCGACTACGGAGAAATGAGCCGGTGTATTGTCGTGATGGAACAACACTTTTTTTCGCCAAATGGGGTCGTTTATTTTTCAATACAGCGTCAAATCGGACCAATAAATCAGCATAGTACTGCTTCGTGATAGTTTTCCCTTCTCCAAATATTCAATAGAGATCAGGCTTTGTGTATCCCAAAAAACAGTGGCCATAAGCTTGCCGGCCAATGGGGTCGTCTTGAATTTCTTTGGAGCACGTTCCACGGGTGAAGTCCACTGTTTTAGCTGTTCCTTGGTTTCCAGTGTGTAGTGATGGATCCATGTTTCGTCAACGATTGCGACTCAACATAAAAACTCCTGCGGATTGCGCTTAAATAGCTCCAAACACTGCTTTGAAATTGATAGCCGCATCTGCTTGTTGTCCATTGTGAGCAATCGCGTCACCCGTCGAGCCGACAGCTTTTTTATTCCCAAGTTATCATGCAAAATGTTGCATGCCTTTCCGTACGACACGCCAACGGCCTTTGCTATTTCATGCACTTTCGTTCAGCGATCAGCGAAAATCATGTGGTGGACTTTTTCAACAATTTCCTCAGTAACCACGTCTGCCGGGCGGCCTGGGCTCTCCTCATCAAAAACGGATGAACGACCACGTTTGAATTTGTTGAACCAATATCTGACTGTTGTCATATATGGTGAAGGGTTCTCATAGACGGCATTCAACTTCGTTTTTATTTCTTCGCACGTTTTTCCATCCAAACATAAACAAATAACGGATATATTGCTTTTGCTTTTTCCATTGTATCGATAAATATCAAACACATTCACTACAAATTGTTGTCAAATCAAAACTATCCCATGAATCACTCTTACATTTTGTATGGTATCGTTTGAGAGATGGAAGTATACGGTGGTGTCGCTAAATTGTATCAACAACGCCGCCTGTCTTCAAACACGGATACTTATTGATTTGCCTTCGTACTTATTCGATGATGCAGTGGAGAATCTCTTTACAAAATCTCTTCTACATCATTAAGTATCCATTTTTTATTAGTCAACCCTAAATTTAGTTCATTTTTAACATTTTTACTGCCACGCTCCTTGGGCATAACTTATTTTATCAAGCCACCACGCATATTCTCCGGTTTATTCACAAGCCAAAAGTTCAAATTAACGTGCTTACCCTGCGGATTAACTTGTGCTTAACACATGAGGTCGGTAATCGAAAGACAAATATACTCAGAGTTAGCAGCGTATTAACAGATGTGAGTTATTTTTAACACATGGCAGTTAATGTGATAATAACTCTATTGGGACTTGCCTAAATATATTTTCTATTTATGTATTTTTTAAAGAAAGTGTTCATTAAATATAGTCCATTTTACAATGCAAATTCTATCAGTTTAACCCCTCTTCCGTTTCTTTCTCCATAACCATAATTACCTGAAAAAATCTCTATTTTATCTTCTTTATGGTCTACTTAGCATTAAAGTCACCCGTTTAGATCATGAATTGATTTTTAGCAGATGTAAGAGCTTTAGAAACATCTTTGTAGAACAATCTTCTTCAGTACTGCTTGATGTTGGAGCATAGGCTTGTATTATTTTCTATCTGTACCGTTTATTTAATCGAACAATTAACACATCACTCAATAAGTCTCCGGTCTGACAGATATATGGCAACACTGTTGACAGACCTATATGATTTCTGAATAGTAGCATCCTTCAAACGATACACGTCAAAATTTCATGATATTCTGATAATTAGTTTACAGGTTACAGTGATTTTAGTGACCAGTTTTGTAATTTTCAAAATAATGGATAAAAAAAGAATTTTGTGTGTTGATTAAACATTGTTTTTTGATGGGGAAAAATGCTGTTGAAGCCAAACAGTGGCTTGATAAACGTTATGGAGACTCTGCACCAGGGAAATCAACTATTATTTACTGGTATGCTGAATTTAAACGCGGTCGTACAAACACCGATGATGCTAAACGCCCTGGTCGCCCAAATTCGGCAGTTGTTTTGGAAAACATAACAAAAATCCACAAAATAGTTTTGAAAGACCGTAAAGTGAAGTTGCGTGAGATAGCTGACAACTTAAAAATATCAGAAGGTAGTGTGTTTACAATTTTACACGAAAATTTGAGCATGCGTAAGTTGCTTTCGAAGTGGGTGCCGCGTTTGTTCACACCGGACCAAAAACAATAACGCGTCGACGATTAAGAGCGCTGTTTGGAGCTGTTCAAGCGAGATAAAAAGGATTTCTTGCGTCAGTATGTGACAATGGATGAAACATGGATCCACTACTACACACCTGAATTAACCTTTTGCACTCCGTTGTCGCCGTATTTGCGACATTAAAAAGCTAACAGTAAATCCGCTGTCGCCGTAGCGGCGACATGGTTGTTTTGCTGCCTCGGCGCCCTTAACAGTTAGGTAAGCAAAATAGTCTGTGCTTATCTTATAGTGTTTATGATACGTTTATTATGCTTACATTGTAATAAGAGTAAAAAGTGCTCTATTTAAGTTTATTTCGTTACATTCATAACGTTATAACCCTTCGTGTAGTGAAGATGGAAGGCGAAAATTTTGACGATAGTTGTGAAATAAGTGATGTGGAAGATGAACTCGATTTTGCGTTGCTTGCCGACGATTTAAGTGAAATAGAATTAGAAGATCATTTAGAGACAGATAGTGACGATAGTGACGTAATAGTAGTTAGAAAAAAAAGAAGAATTGCAATTATTGAATCAGATTTAGAGGACGAAGATACACCATCTGTAGACGGCGATGTATGGAGTAATATTACGGGAAGCGACATTCCTTTGAAAAAAATCAATTTTTCAACAGGAAATAAAATACCAGGGCCACAAGT
>NW_014554451.1:0-1528 GCF_001313825.1 Dinoponera quadriceps | reverse complement strand
AGGTGAACAACAAAATGTGGAAAAGCCAAAAATTGTTGTTAACTACACGGCTTCAATGGGTGGTGTTGATCGCGCTGATCAATACGCATCATCATATTGTTTTCTAAGAAAATCTCTTAAGTGGTGGAGGAAGATGTTCTTTTGGGGAATGGAGATGTCTGCAATAAATGCATACATTTTATATAAGTGTGTAAAAAAAGCAAGAACGAAAAACCACTGTCCCATTTGAAGTTCGTCAAGAGATTAGTCGATCAACTTGTAGGTGAATTCCGCGATGATCGATCAAGACCTTCCACTTCAGCAACTGAAACAAGACTGGACAAAAAACTGCACATATTGCGAAAAGGCAAGAAAAGAGATTGTATTGTTTGTTCTAATAGACAGGAAAAAGGACAAAGACGCGAAACTTCGGAATACTGTGATACTTGTCCCGGTAAACCGCGAATGCATATGGGCAATTGTTTCGAAAGATATCACACTTTAAGAAATTTTAAGTCCTAAAATTTATGTTTTTCTTTTATAATATAAGTTAGAATATGTTTTGTTTATAAAATAGCTAAGAAATAAAAATTTTGTTTTATTGAAACGACTCTATTTTTCTTCTACATCATAGGTATGTACTTGGAACTAATATAGTGCTGGAGTTGCTGGTAGCCTCTATGCATTACTAGGCTGGAGTGCAAAGGGTTAAAAGAAATCGTCACCTAAGTGGACAGCAGCCAGTAAAAGTCGTCCAAAGCGACCAAAAACTCTAAAGTCAGCTGGCAAAGTTATGGCATCCGTATTTTGGGACGCGCATGGTATTTTGTTTATCGACTATCTTGAGAAAGCTATAACTATCAATAGCAAATATTACGTAGCATTATTGGATCGATTGAGTGTAGAAATCATGAAAAAACGGTCTAACATGCGAAAAAAAAAGTGCTGTTTCACCAAGACAATGCCCCGTGTCACAAGTCGATGAAAACGATGGTTAAATTGAATGAATTTCGCTTCGAATTGCTTCCCCACCCACCGTACTCTCCAGATCTGGCCCCCAGCGACTACTGGCTTTTTGCAGACATCAAAAAGATGCCCCAGGGAAAGAAATTTGGCTCAAATGAAGAAGTGATTGCCGAAACTGAGGCCTATTTTGAGAGCAAAGACAAATCTTTCTATAAAAAAGGCATATAAAAGATGAGCGTTGGAATGAATGTATCACTCTTGAAGGAGAGTATGTTGACAAATAAGGTCGAATTAAACAAAATTTGTTTTTCTTAGCTAGACCGGAGACTTATTGAGTCATGTATTAAGTATATAACTTTTGGACTTATACTTCCAATGTCTAGAATGTAAACAGAGTATCTCTCGTGGATGAAAAATTTCACTCCCCTCAAAGTAAGTTCATTTTCTCCTTGGTGATATTATTCGTTACAAGATTTTAAAGTTATTTGCTTTTCCATTTTTCTTCTCTCTTTATTCAAGCTGATAGCATCCCATTTTACTAGGTGTACCGGTATGAAGTGAGCGTTTTTTTGTGAAATCAAAA
>NW_014554450.1:8065-44920 GCF_001313825.1 Dinoponera quadriceps | reverse complement strand
AACCACTTGTGAAATGCTGCTCGACAAATACAAAAGAAAGTCCATCGTACAATGACAGGTGATGAAAAATGGATATATTTTGGGAATTCTAAGCGTCAGATATCATGGGTGAATCCAGGCGAACAATCAACATCCACTGTAATCGCTTTGGAAAAAAGACAATGCTCTGTGTTTGGTGGAATAAGGAGGGTGTAATCTATTATGAGCTTCTAAAACCTGGTGAAAAAGTTAACACTGTTCGTTACCAACAGCAAATGATCTATTTAAATCGAGCATTGCGTGAAAAACGACCGGAATATGGGAAATGGCAACACAAAGTTATTTCGCTCTATGATAATGCCCCATCACACACAGCAAAACGGGTCAGGGAAACGATCGAAGCGTTCAGTTGGGAAATACTAACGCATGCGGCTTATTCTCCATACTTGGTTCCGTCCGATTATCACCTATTCGCATCAATGGGACACGCTTTCGTTGAACAACGCTTTAATTCGAATGAAAATGTACGAATATGGCTCGATAGCTGGTTTCCTTTAAAAGAAAAAATGTTTTCTTTTTGGCGTGGCATTCATAAACTGCCGGAGAGGCGGGAAAAATGTGTAAATAGCAAAGAACATTATTTTAAATAAAATATTTTTTATCATTTTCAAACGATAGACGTGTAATTTTTATAAAAAATTCCGGTTTCATACTTCTACACCTGGTATTGTCTTTGACCTTTGCTTTTCTTCTTTATTTCTTGTGTAACGCAAATCGTTATTTTCCTTCTGTTTCAGATCCTCAATCATTTTTTGGTTTTTGTTGTTAAACGATGTAAGGTTCCAAGTACCTATTCTCAGTGTATTTGCGTTGTATTGTCTCGTTTACTTTCTTCTCGCATGAGTCGTCACCGTAGTCCAATTCCGAGGCTTTGTGTAGATATTTTGAGTTTAAGTTCATTTTACCATGGGTAGGTTGCTGGCCCGGACTTTCAATCTTTTTTACTTTATCCGAGCTTGGGACCAGCAAGGGCCAATAAAAAACATTGCATAATACATTGCATAATACATTTGTACATATAAAATGACACTTGTGATCGATTCAGCACATTTGTAAAAATGTCCCTACGCTTTTTAATCTCATAAATAAGAAACTAAATCTCATATGTAAATGCCGAAAATGAGTGAAACGCGCAAATTGCCTTTTTAACCTTTTGAAATGTTTTTATTACTTCCATTGCGTTATGTTACAGCAATTTAATGATTTATAAGATTACAGGAAAGTGTTTGGACATTTCAACAAATGTGCTGAATTGATTAAAAGTATCATCTTGCAAATATGTTTTATTTTTTCGTATCGATCGATCTCAGTTTTATTGTCGGTGTCCGGGCGTGGTGAGCTCTCTCATATGCCTGCGGTGCGCACATTGATTATACATAGGCATATGGGATCTCGAACTAATATATTTTTAATTTCTACCGATATCGAACCCAGGACCGCTAGCAGACCAGTGTGCTATCTGCTATGCCACGCTCGGTCTCATTTTATGTATCATCACATAAATAGGTATACGATTTCTTGCTTTTGACGTCATAAAACAAGGGCAACCAAAGCGAGTATTTATGAGCCAAAATACATATATATCCGTGTAAAAGTCTCTCGTTTATATACATGAGATATATAATATATATAACATAAGTCATGTTAAAATCTCTTGATATGGTGTCTACAAAATAGAATTGTAATCCTTTTGCTGATATTTTTCTTTTTTCAGATATAAGAAGTCATATCCCACAAAGACATCTACGTTCCATCCACGTCGAATTCACGTAAAGAAGTCGATACCTTGTCGATTACATTGATGTCTACATGGGATAATATTACACAACACTTTGAATATGTAGAAGATCAGTGTGGAAATAAATAAAATCAATAAAAAATTAAAAATATTACGAGAATTTTTAAAAATGCAGCAGCAGCACCACCATCGTCGAAATTACCAACACCACCATCATTACCACTATCAGTATCAGCATCAGCATGAGCATCAGTATGAATGCCAGTACCAGCATTATCATCATCTTCATTCAATCACAATCTAATAACTGCATCGCAAGAAAAATGTAAATAAATAAATAAATAAAATAAATAAATAAATAAATAAATAAATAATTATATATACAGGGTGTCCCAGACCACCCGTCTCACCCGATTTTTTCGTAAACGCGACATTTTAAAGCAAAATGTTTCAGACAAAAGTTTTGTGACTTCGAGGGGCACATAAGATGGTGTCATTGGTTTGACCTTAGATAGTCGTTTGAAGATCACGTGAAGGTCACCTTTAATTTCTTAAATGGAAACCCCCATTTTTCAATGCATATTCTTGTAACTTACCTCAAGAGCTTTCTAAAACGCTATAATGAAACGTTTTTTTAATCAGTACTTTTCGAGTTATGAAGGTTGAAAATTACGGTACCGCCGGCATTAGCATTACCCAAGGTGGAGGTTTCACGGTCGGATTTACACCTCTTTGTGTGTTTATGTGTGTGAATGTGTATGTGTCAACAGAGATAAGGACCCCACGGTTGTTTGTTTTCATGGAAAATTCGCCAGATTGTGCTGCGACTAATTCCAGAATCTCTTTCTGTACGTCTTAATGAATGGCAGGGATGCAATTGAGCGGATGCAAGAATCTCCGGCATCCTTTCATCTCTAACTTGGCGTCGAATTTGTCTACCTTTATTGTGATCCGGTTGAAGAATACCTTTATTGGTAATTCGGTTAGCTAAGCGAGAAAAAACTTTGTACGAATGAGGAGCGCGATCTGGGTATCGTTCTCGCCACAATCTTGCAGCTGCTCTAAATTGACCATCACATTCACCTAAAATAAGTATCATATCACAAGCTTCCGCGTTTGAATACGACATGGCTGGTAAATGAAAATTTTGCTACACCTTACGTGACAGTATCAGACATGTCATACATCACGACTGGGTAATGCTAATGCCGGCGGTAACGTAACTTTCAATCCTCATAACTCGAAAGTACTTATTAAAAAAACGTTTCATTATAGCGTTTTGGAAAGCTCTCGAGGTAAGCTATAAGAATATGCATTGAAAAATGGGGGTTTCCATTTAAGAAATTAAAGGTCATCTTCACGTGATCTTCAAACGACTATCCAAAATCAAACCAGTATCACCATCTTATGTGCTCCTCAAAGTCACAAAACTTTTGTCTGAAACATTTTTATTTAAAATGTCGCGTTTACGAAAAAATCGGGTGAGACGGGTGGTCTGGGACACCCTGTATATACTACATGGGCTGAAAAGTCCCGGGATTTTTCAGTAGGTGGCGCCAATAAAAAATGAACATGATTTATTTCGAGAGGTTCATCTGTCACTAGTTTATGTGTAAAGTTTCATGACATTTCGTTCATTCGTTTATACGCTACAGTCGTTTAAGTGTCGCTATCTTTGCTTTTGTAAAAAAAATAAAAAAGCAGAAATATCGCATATTGATCAAACATTGTTTTTTGATGGGAAAACTCCTGAACATTCAATGAAATGGTTGAAGAAATGTTATCCCACATCTGCTCCTCCGAGAACAACAGTTTATCGATGATTTAGTGAATTTAAAATGGGTTGTACAAGCACCGAAGATGCACCTCGCACTGGAAGACCAAAAGAGACTACGAATGCGGAAATCGTAAAGCAAGTGCATCGAATCGTTTTGAGTGATCGTAAAGTGAAGTTGCGCGAGTTAGCTGAGGCCGTTGGTATCTCAAAAGAATGGGTGGGATACGTTTTGCACGATGTTTTGAAAAAGCTATCTGCGCGATGTATGCCGCGTTTGCTGACCGTAGACCAAAAACAGCAGCGCGTTGATGATTCAACGGCCGGTTTGGCGTTGTTGTAGAGTAATTAAGCGAAATTTTTCGACTTTTTGTGACGATGGATGAAACGTGAATCCATTACCATACGCCTGAATCCAATAGGCAGTCTGCAGAGTGGCTGAAAAGCCACGAAAGCCTACCAAAGAGGCCAAAAGACCAACGCTCGGCCGGGAAGGTTTTGGCCTCCGTTTTTTGGAATGCGCATTGCATAATTTTCATCGATTACCTGCAGAAGGGAAGAACAGTTACGGGAGAGTTTTATGCAGCGTTATTGGACAAACTGAACGACGGAATAAAGAAAATACGCCCTCATATGGCGAAGAAAACAGTTTTGTACCATCTCAATAACGCACCATCACACACGTCCTTGAAAGAGATGGCCAAATTGTACCAATTACGATTCGAATTTGCTACTCACCAGCCGTATTCTCCAGATGTGGCCCCCAGCGACTATTATCTGTTGCCAAACCTTAAGCGGTGGCTCCAAGGAAAGATATTCACATAGAATGAGGAAGTCATCGCGGAAAGCGAGACGTATTTCGAAGGCTTGGACATTTCGTACTACAGGCAGGTCATCGAAATGTTGGAAAATCGCTATACCAATTGTATCGCACTCGAAGGCAACTATGTTGAGGAATAAATATAACTTTGCCCAAAAAACGCTTGTTTTCATTAAAAATCCTGGGACTTTCAGCCCATGTAGTATATATGTAGTAACTCTGCAAATATTTTGCACCATTCCATAAGCTTCTTCCCAGTCTTTATCAGCGTTTTGCACCAGTTTAAAATATAAGCATTTGCGAATCATGCGTGCGACATGTGTAGCACAGTTTGATCATGTGCGCGAATATTGTGGCGATTGTTTTGCTTGCAACCACATATTTACAGCCGCGCGAAATTAATATATAATCGCAGACCTCCGATCCAATTAACACTGATTCTCCCCGGTCGTCGATCGCTAAGCACCGGCAATTACCAGTTCGCATTCTTGACGGACTGATCCTCACCGGCAGCTCACGGTCACGATTAGCGACAATGAGCTTTAACTTCTGATTCCGCTTCTAAATCGAACTACTGTTTCCTGGGATGGTGTGTTCTCAGCAAGCAACTGATTGATCCTCTCTCTAACCAGCACACAACCGGAGTGGCATGTTCATTGTCTCCACCATGAGTTCGAGGTAGCTGGATCCTCATTCCCCATCAGGGCAAGCCCACTGCCTCCGCTGAGTATTCGCTACCGCATCAGACCGAAATGCGTAATCGCCGCATGAAAATCGCCGATCCGCGAGTTAACCCTTTTAGTGCAGAACGACGATATTTCGTCGTTCGCAACACTTGCGAAAAGTGTCAACGACGATATATTACGTATCGGAAGGCGTCTTACTATTCGCATTGCGACAACGTTCTATCTCAAAATAAATTTATAAAACGTTATAAACGGTCTAATTTCATTGCAAAAGAATTTAAAAAATTGTTTTTGGGTTTAACTTTTTGTTATATTCTATGCTGGTTGATGCCGAGGCTCTGTATGTGCTGGAGCGATAAGGTAGAAACTCGACACGGGACAATTTCGTTCTCAGGTCCGATATTAGTTATTTTGTTAAAAATGATTGAACATGTAATATTTATACTTCATACTGCGTGATCTACATAAAACTGTAGTCAAACGATGATTATTTTTATGTGCGAATATTGTTTGTAAAAGAGAAACTTGTTTCTTTGTTTTTCATCATGTTTTATATTGATGTTATTCGTATAATTTTTAACGAATATTAAAACTCAATTGGCATTACTTTATTTTTTCTTTATTTCGTAATATTCTGCTTTTTGAATTTTGTAAATATCATTTTATTTTGGTTTTTATGAGCTTCTTCCCAAACCTTAGCAAATTCGTCAAATTGGCTCGGTATTCTTCGCATAGGTACGATACTTTTGCTCGACATTAAAAGGGTTAAAGAGCCATGATGGAAAACACCGCCGAAAACCGACGCGAGTCGGCACCGAGACATGCCGGCAGATAATCTCTGTTAACACTATACCACGAGCCACTACATAGCCGACCAAGTAGAACAGGTGCACCATCATGCAAACATTACAGCGACCAAGAAGACAATACCGCGAGTAGGCCGCATGTAAATACTATTTCTATTTGTTTATTTTTCTTTTGAAAACCGTAATACCGATTACGTCGACTGATCAGAAGCTCACATTTATACCTCAGCATATTTATTATTGTTTCCCTTCCTTTTTTTTGTTATCCTGAAGCATGAATAAATTTAGTTTTCATATCTATCCACGATTACATCATTTTCTTTCCAAACTCAGCAATGCGGAGAGCTTACCCGGAACACCGCTCCCGACGCGACGTTAACGTAAACCTTAAATTTTGCATTCGACGACCGACCACGGGCAAGTCGAACAGTTGCAATATATATATATATATATACCAGGTGTATGCATAAGTCTTTTCCGGTTTAACTAAGAGATAGCGCCAGCGAAAAGTACGCAGCGTATTAATTTGACACATACGTCATTTTGTTCGTCTGACATTTAAAACTACAAACACACACAAGTTGAGTCCGCCAAAAACTAGCGTCTTTGTTTTATCGTTCAGTGATCATGTCGAGTTTTGTGCCTGAAAAGAACATTTGCGGCACGCATTGCTTTTCTTATTTAATCAAAAGAAAAAGGCTGTTGAAAGTCATCGTTTGATGGTTGAAACATATGGTGAACACGCTCCATCGATTAGAACATGTGAGACATGGTTTCGACAATTTAAAAATGGTGATTTCAATGTGAAAGACAGTGAGCGCTCTGGTAGACCACAAAAATGCGAAGACGAGCAATTGCAGGAGTTATTGGATGATGACCCAACTCAAACTCAACGGCAATTAGCAGAAGCATTACATGTATCACAAGAAACATTCAGCAGACGTTTACAAGCAATGGGAAAAATCNTGGGACATCCTTCCTCACCCGCCGTACTCCCCAGACCTGGCGCCATCTGATTATCACCTCTTTGCATCAATGGGGCACGCGCTCGCAGAATAGCACTTCAGCAATTCCAAGGAAGTTGGAAAATGGCTCGACGAATGGTTTGCCGCAAAAGACAAGCAGTTTTTCTGGCATGGTATTCATAAATTACCTGAAAGATGGGCGAAATGTGTAGAAGCCGATGGCCAATATTTTGAATTAAAAAAAAATTAATTTCCCTTGAAATACGTTACGTTTTTTTTTTACCAAAACTAATTTCCCTTGAACAAAATTAATTTCCCTTGAAATACTTACGTTTTTTTTTTACCAAAAAACCCGGAAAAAACTTATGCATACACCTGGTATATATATATTTATACGTGGGCAGTCCGATAAGTACTTAGCCTACAAAAGAAAAACGATAATTTTGGAAAAGTGGCGATTTATTTCTCAATATAGTCTCCTTTTAGCTAGATACACTTGACCCAGCGATGCTCCAACTTCTATAACCCATCTGAAAAATACGTTTTTTCGAAGTCTGCAAAGTAGGCCTCCGTGGCGGCGATGATCTCCTCATTCGGCCAAATTGGTCTAATTAGACTACGAACTGCTGCCCCATGCATCGTATTCTCCATATTTGGCCCCGTGCGACTTTTTTTGTTTCCAAACTTGAAAAAGTCACTCGTCGGGCAGAAATTTGAGTCGAATGAGGAAGTCATCGCCGCCACAGAGGCCTTTGCAAACTTCGAGAAAACGTATTTTTCAAACGGGTTAAAGAAGTTGGAGCATCGCTGGGTCAAGTGTATCGAGCTAAAAGGAGACTATGTTGAGAAATAAATAGCCACTTTTCCAAAATTTTCGTTTTTCTTTTGTAGGCTAAGTACTTATCGGACTGCCCTCGTATATATATGTTTGTGTATGTGTGTGTGTGTGTGTGTGTGTGTGTGTGTCACATATGTTTATATAAATATTATTTGTTACAACATTTCTAATCATAGAATTTCAAAAACGATGGTCGCGGGCAGATCGTTTTAGAGAATTTAGAGGAAGAGGATGAAAAATTTTCATTTTTTGAATTTAATATTCGGATTTTGTACCTTTCCTTGAAATACATTATTTTATTACCGAATTTTGTATTTTGTCTTGTAATACAATACAAAATAAATGTAATACACCTAACTTCAAGTTATTTTTATTTATAAAATATAAAATATTTAAGAGTTTTGTTTTGAAATAGCGAGTAATCAAGTGAAGTACATGTATTCCAAATTAGATTCATCTGCCTAATTGGGAATTATGACTTCCGACTCATATTTAAGAAATATTGTATTAAATAAATTACATTCTCTCATTCCTCAAGGTTGTGGGACAAACAATTTTACCTAACATTTCTTTCTTTCCAAACCCAGCATTGCCTGCTACTCCTCGTATCATATCGAGACTACGCATTCTAAACGTTTCCTATAACAACATATTGCCATG
The DNA here is from genome assembly GCF_001313825.1 of Dinoponera quadriceps. Classification (NCBI taxonomy): domain Eukaryota; kingdom Metazoa; phylum Arthropoda; class Insecta; order Hymenoptera; family Formicidae; genus Dinoponera; species Dinoponera quadriceps. The sequence continues at coordinate 36,594 of NW_014554450.1, read as the reverse complement.
TCCACTAGAGGATCAAAGGCACGCCTGGAACGGCTCCCCTGGGCCAGGCAGGTTTACTGATCAAGCCTTTTGACTGTTTTATTAAAATCAGGTTGTTAAATTTTAAAGCTTGTTGTTGGATAATTTTCGTGTCCTTGAGATAAGTGAGGGGGAAAAGAGGGAGATATGGAAGTTGCGAGATGGTTGGAAAGTGATTCAGTTAGAATTATAATTTTAAAAATATAGATACGATTTACTCAGAAGTTGTAAAAAATGAAAAATTCAAATAATGTAATTATAAATAGTAAGCTAGCGAGACAACAACACCGGTCTGATTAGGAGTTACGTTCGACGGTTCAAAATGCAACGAGAGAGAGAGCACTAGTTGCTAATGAACGACAAGGAGACTTTCAATATAACGATTCGCAGAGGTGGTGAATGAGAAACCACCAAATCGTCGCTGAACAAAAGAGATAGCTTCTGAGAGTCTGGAATTGACGACGATGTTGGGCCGCAACGGTGGTGAGATAAAGCAGCGGCACTAGTATATGACTCTGAAGTTGCAAAATGACAAGTTGCACTCGCGGTGATTTTATAAAGATATGAACTTGAACTGAATCAAGATATTGAAACATTATAGAATAAGATTAAATTTATGTAAATGAGACATTTTGGAAAAGCACGTCTGTTTAGAATAAGAATGTTAGTCGAAAGAGATTTAGAAAAACACATCTACGCCGGACGAATGCTCGGACTGAAGTGAAATACCGATGACTCTTGGACTTAACGTTGGACCTTTTTGTTTCGTCTACTCGTCTACTCGTCTTAACTTTGTCGCAATCGCAAATTCGCGATGCCGTAACTTTATCAGCACGGTTGGTTTCGCATCAGCGCGATGCATACGCTGGTGTTCTTAAAAGAGTTAAGAGAGGCAGGAGATAGCCGTAAGAATGATGAAGAATGAATAATGAAATGACCGCATATGAAAAAAAATGACAAATGAGTTATGGCGAGGGAAGGTCGAGGAAACGCACTGTTGGAAATGGAAATTTCGTACGATAAAGTCGTGGGCTGTGCTAAGTAAAGCAGGTTTTAAAAATATATGTATAATTGCTCTCCTGCTTCTCCTGCTCTTTAAGCGCTTCCCTAACTGGACAAGGCGTCCGAATCCGTAAGAAATTTGACGTGCCGTTTACGCTGTATATGACAGCTGTTTGCTTATTTTTGCGACGATTATCGCAGACGGTGGTGTTATTGCGTGCGATCGACGTAAAGGCTGTTAGTTGACGGCAGATCGCGAAGAGGATCGAGAAGAAAAGTGGGAGGAAGTGGATAAAAAAAGAGATTATAGAAGTAGGAAAATTTAGAGATTATCGCTAGTGATTTAAGAAGGACGTCACGACTCAGAACGTAACACTTCTTTAACAAGAAAAGCGTAGTGGATTGAAACGAATAAGAAGGTGACGTTTGTTCAACGTGGGGTGGTAGTTGGCAAGCATCGGTCCTGCCGTTTTTCTATTCGTCCCAACAATTGCTTTACTGCGTTGATCTCAACGGTAGATGTAGACTTAGCTTCGGAATAGTTCGTTTCTTCCCTTACGGCGTATGGTGGCGTTCGGCTGGCAGGTTACAGTTTGATGACGAATGATTGAGATTGACAGCAGTGGCCTCGTAGTAAAAAGTCTAAATTTTTGATTATAATGTGATCTCTTTTCGCGAATGGGTTATGGCGCAAGATTTCTACGATAACTAATTTGGAGTGGTTTTTGTGAATTATGGTATATGCTGTCGAGAAACGAAATTTGGAATCTATAATTTTATTCACAAAGCTCTGATAAAGAAGTCTCTGACTCGACTAAATATTTGCGATTTCCTCCGTAGACTAATGACATTTGGGAATGCATGCCACAATGAAAGATGTACGGTTCGACTTGGAAACCGCAGGATAGAGTTTTGGTCTGTAAATATTTGACGACTTGGAAGAGTCGGAGGTAGGTCGTAGTCAAATTGGGTTTTTCTCCAGTAGAAGAGCAGTTCCCGACACCAAGGGGTAAGACGGTGGTGACGCTGAAGAACATAACTCCGCAGTTGTAATTCAGGAAGCAGAAGCCTCCAATAACCAGAGTCACAAACGCAACGATATTGAACATTTGAAATTGCTCTTTGTTGAGTTTGGTAAGTTGTTGCTCTTAGTTGAGTTTTTTTTCAATCTCTGCAAATTGACTTACGCGTAGCCCGTTGGGGTGTACTATTTTTGATATAGTACGGTTTTGGATTCGAACGTTATCATCTAGGAGTATTTTTAGGATTTCCTAGGGACCGGAATTTTGATCAGATAATTTGAGGAAGTAGGAGGTCAGCAAAAATATTTTATCACCAATTTTAAAATTCTGTTTGTTGAGACGACGATCATAGTATTCTTTTGATCTGATATTAAATCGTTCGAGATTACGTTTAGCGGTAATTTGGAGATCGTGAATTAGTGTGAATATGTTAGATAAATAACTGGGATAAGTATCGAGTACGGAAGTAAAAAGGTCACAAGAAGGTAATCTAGCAGTTCGACTAAAAATATGTTTGTATGGTGCAAATTTGATGCGAAAACGATATATAATACAAATACGTGAACACTTGTATTATGTGAAACAGGCTCTTTCTTTTATCGCGCTTTAATTTCTTTCCATATCGGTAAAATATTTAAGATAGTCGCATAATATGTGATAAGAACGTAAATAGGTGTAAGAGAGGTTTCTAACTCTTGAGCTCCGAGGGGAGTGTGGGGAAGGAGGATGTACCTAAGGCATGAAGGCTGACGTCACACTGGGAAAGGAAGGAATTTGAAGTTGAGGCTGACGTCATGCGCACGGAGACTGATGTAATGTATTGTATTACAGACTGCCGTCGCCTCCTCCAGCGGTCGATATTCTTTCAGAGATCAATATTTCTCCAGCAGTCGGCAAACGGGCCCCCCTAGCGGCCCACGTTCAATCGCCCACGGCGATTCATTTCCACCCACAACCCTCTCCGGGTACGCCCGCAGCGATCATCCCCACCCATCCGCGTTCGTTTGCTCGGTTCACGACAATCCGCTCTTGCGCAAATAAATGGTCCCTGACGGTAAAACGGCCGACAAACGTAAAAAAAAGAACGGGAAATAAACAAGTGACAAACGGTAAAGAACGGCAAAGGAACGTTTGACAAACGGTAAAAAACGGCAAAGAAACGGGTAACAAACGTTAAAGAACGTTAACCATGTTTTTTGAACGTTGTTTAACGTTTTACGTACGTTTATAATACAGTTTATGAAATGTTTTATGTTTATACAATTCTGCGTATAACGTCTTTTCGAATGTATGTGAGGTAAAAATAGGAAAAATGACTTGAAGAAAAAAAAGGACAAATAGGACTCGAACCTTAGATTTTCGTTTACCAGCTGTCCTAGCTATATATGTTTTTGTAATACGGCTGTTTTTATTAAGATGGTTACATTACAACTTCCGATGCGTTTACTTATATTATATATGGTAAGGTGGAAAGGTAAGTATAAGAGAAATATTCATTTTTAAAATTATAACAGCTTATTTTTACCAAATTGTATTCATTTTGTAACTGCGGATGGTTCCGGTGTGATCGGTCGACCGTTCTGCGGTACTGGTTCCTCGCGTTACAAAAGAGTTTGGTCGCTACTAGTTAGTTTGCTACGGTGCCGGTGGTCCCGACATTGCTCGTCGGATTGCTAGGCGTTCTGCCTATGAGTGGGTGAGTGAATGGGTGAATGAACGAGTGAGTGAGCGAGTGAACAAGTGAGCGAGTGTGTTCAACTTCGTTTATTTGCTAGACTCTACGTCCGAATGTTGACATACAGTTTGTCGGACCCTGTGTCGAGCTGGCGATCTGCTGTTTTGCTTTCGCGATTAATTTAGGTGTGACAAACAGAAGTTTATTATAACGTTTGATACATACACACGGTTCGTTCCGTGTTTCGCAGAAATATTTTTTCGATCTGGCCAGATATTCCTGAGTGTCAAATTTCCGAAATACAATAGGTGCTGTGAGTATGCGGCGATGTATACACAGCCTACGGCGTTCGAGACGGCGTCGACGAAAGTTGTGGGACTGCGGGGAGCAGGCGTTTAGTCGCGAGCTCTTGTATCGGGCGTTGTCGTATTGATGAATAAATGTAGACGTAGATTTCGTCGACGATCTCACGTTCGGTATATGCGACGGAAAATAAATTCCGAGCAGATTGCACGGGGCTGGGTGCACTCGTTGGTCGCGGTGTCTCGGAGGCGGGTGATCCGCAAATCTCGAATTAGACCTTGGCTGGCCGCATGCGATTTCGCATGCTCCGATTGGTTTTCTTGACGGTGACGAGCCTGTGCTGCTCTCGCGCTGTTCGGACCTCGGAATCGAGGATATGTGATATCGTGCTCTTCGCTGTTCGGTGGCCCCGGCAGTGGTGAGCGGGCAGGATAACGCGATGACAGGGCGGGTGCAGCGCAACTGAATCGCCCACGCGCCGGCTAGTCGTCAGAATTCGGCGGATACCGTGGTTTAGCGGTGAGATCGATTCAGTAATGCGGGCAGGGCTCAGTGCAGGCTTTGGAATTCGGCGTAGTCAGAGGTGACGCTGCGGCACACGGGGCACATGCAAGCCCCGGTATTTGCGTTTCCTGGAGCGAAAGTCGATGCGGCTAGGCCGGGAGTACTCGGCAGAGACGGTGAATACACCACCTCAACTCGCGCTATTTCCTGATACTCCCTGGTCGGCAGGCGAGAGGGCAGGAAATCGTCGGTGGAGGCGGTGAACTCACCGCTCCGGAAAGGTAAAAATTCGGTGCCCGCGACTTTCACAGGATAGACAGTGATAATACACCACCATGTTCTTGCCGGAAGGAAGGATCGTCGTATCCGGAGATTGTGAACACGCGACAAAAGCGGTGAACGCATAGTCTCGTATCCACGACTTGGGAATCGAGTTCCGAAGTCACTTAAGATCTCGTCGATTGGACGGACTCTGCGGGAATCGCTCTCTTTTCACGGCAGAGAAGGTGTAAATATCCCCTCCACCGTGTTTTTGACGGACTTAGCAACGGCATTTTGTCTATTGTTGAATACACGTGACGGGATATTGTTGTACACTCACATCAGACGTGTGAAGTGTGTAATAAACTTATGTGGCTCAAACCGCTGATAACAATCCAACGTTTGGCCCGTGAGTTTTCTGATGTGCGTTGCATCGTGACAATTTTTAATCATCGCGTACAATATCTTTCAAAGCGCATGCCAACAATTCGCAGTCGACAAAAGACTCGCTGTCGAAATCGTTGTTTATGCATACTGTTTTAGCAGCGTATCAGAATTCGAGAATCTTATATAACGTACTTCGGTGATATTATTTTGTCGCAAGATATTTACAAATTTTTAAAATTTCATATCAACAAGATACACGTTTTCACAGATCCATGAATACATATGATCCATGCTAGGCTCGAGATTAAATAACATAGTCATTGTTTCGGATTTGAAATACATAGACTTATTTAACAGAATATGCTTTATAATTTTTTCATCATGGATCTTACAAAATTCCATCGCCAGTTCTCAAATTCATTTCTGTGAAAAATGAGATTCCGTTGACTTTATATGTCATTTGATGTCTGCACGTTTCTGAATCAAAAATTCTCAACAGTAAAATAGGCAAAACCAATTGATTGCCGCGATTGTCACCATGAGCAATTTCTACAAACGAGACATGTCCTGCGCTCACTCGGATTTCCAGATACTTATATGATGTGAATGTTAATGCCTATCTCCTCCCAAAAATACTAGCTATTCAATACCATCTGAAAGTTGAGTTATATAATTATGAAAAAATAAAACTAAAGCAATCAATTTTTCAAATAATGTATATAAAAATCATGAAAATGTAGTAAAAATTATGACTTACGTATCAAATTTGTCATTTTTGCATGAAGATGTTTCGTCTTCATTGAAGGGAACTTAATAATTATTGCGTTTCCCTCCAGCACCGATAGTATACATTTTAAATCACAGCTTGTCTGTTGAATATTTTGTAGAGCAAATGTAATAACGTATATGAGCTACATATATACGGACAATTTCCCATCTTTTACTTTTTTCTCAATTTATCCATAAACATTTTTTCTTTCGATAAGCGTTTAAAGACATGTCAGAACATATTTCAAGGTAAAGAAGATATATGAGACGTATGTGAGAATAGAAAACCAGTATTTTCCTTATCCTTATCTGAGAGTTGATTTGGGAACGTGTACTTGAGCACTTATGGCAAGATAACGTTCAGTTTTTTATCGGCTTTGATTTGATTGATTGATTCTGTCCATAAACATTTCTTCCTTTCGAGAAGCGCTAAATGGCATAATAGAACATGTTTCAAATAGAAAAAGAAACATGAGACATATATGAGAGTAAATGACCAGGGTAAAGGTTTTCTTACTTTCCCTATCTGATAGACGGTTTTGGTAATATATACTTGAGTACGAATGACAAAATACGTTTACAGTTTCCTATCGGCTTCATATGGACTATGTCCATAAATTTTACCCTTTTTTTCTAAACGCTAAAAGACATGTTTGAAGCAATTTCAAATAGAAGATACATGAGACGTATATGTATAGGTATAAGAGTGGTGTAGGTCGGCTTCCGGCACAAAAGACCCGAACTCTGGATTGTATCCAAGTTTTTTGTGGAGTGCAGTATATAAATTCGTATTTTCTTCTATAACGACCATACATTAAATACTTTGAGATAGGGATCGCATTATTCCAAAGAACGCAGTGAAAAAATGGAAGAAATCGCGCGAATTGATCATGAACTGCGGAAGCAGTCTGCTCGGTTGAGTTTGCTCGGCAAATACTGTTCGTGGGAAAAACGATGTAACGTATGTCTCCAATCGTTGGAGGGACATATCAGAGTGAAAAATCCGCGATTTTCGAATGGTTCAGTGCATTCGTTGGTCGCTCGTATCGCGCGAATCAAAGGTCTAAAATATTCATTGCTCACATATTTTATGCATGCGGGTGCCGGGCATTCTAATATAGGGTTCTTGTAGCAAAGTCGACACCGCGTTCGAAAGCCGCGTATTAACCGTGTGGTTGTAAATTCAGATTATGTCGAACCTTAAAGATTTCTTCGAGATGCAAAGAACATGGTGATCGAACATGTGCAAAATAATAGAGAGAGATACAGGACTCTTAAAGTGAACACTGTGTTTAATGGTGAGTTTGTCGCGGGTGATGAACACGCAGCCAAAAGTATTATTACGAGAAATTGTAAACTTTTTTCCACATCTGATTTAAAAAAGTGGTACAAGCGGTGCGTGATCTAACCCACCCTAGCGTTTTTGGAAAAATTCCAAGAACGCAACAGCGGATGGGCATTGTTGCGAATACTCGATCTTACGGTCAATGAGAACAAATATTAGGTAAGCAAAAAAATTCTGAGTTATAGATTTCATACAACCGAAACAACAATTTAAATTTTATATATCTTTCCGCTTATTTGCGATTTTAGCCTTTGGCGGTCCATGCCGTCACAGTGGCGGCATTCGTAAAGTTATCATAGAAGTCCGTGCCGCCAGCCTAGCGACATGATGATTTATGATCGCTTGGCAAGCGGCACGGCGAACGAGGCTAGAGGAAAAGTAACTGCAAAACGCTAAATTTGCTCTGACCTGCTGGTACTCCCTTCGAAATCTGTACTTCCAGCGAAATCTGCGAACCGCAAAGGGTTAAAGTGTTGACATCTGGTTTTCTACAGTGCCATGGAGTTTAGCATTCGATGCACATAACCTAAAAAATTAGTAATGTTCACGAAGGCAATAACAAAATAGCATATTTGATTTTCCATTTATTTCGCATTTCATCTGAAGAAAAATATTGCTGAAGCCACTGAAATGATTTGTGCAGTATATGGAAAGAACGGTATAAGTTATGTTACGTATAAAAGATGGTATCAACAATCTCGCCAAGGAGATTTCAGTCTTGAAGATTAACCGCGTACTGAACTCCCTCAAAAGATTGAAACGAACGAATTGCAAGCATTGCTAGATATATACTCTGCGCAAACTGAAAAGGAGCTTGCAGAACAGCTTGGCGTTACGTGGCAAGCCATTTCCGTACGTTTACATAATATGAAAACGGTTCAGAAGGAAGGCAGATGGGTTCCGCATGAGCTATCCGAAAACATCAAAATTCGACGGCGTGACACTGCACTCACTTTGCGTTCAAAGTTTCGGAAGAAAGATTTTCTGCACAAAATCATTACAGGCGATGAAATGTGGATTCTATATGTTAACCCTAAACGTAGAATATCATGGGTTAATCCTAGTCAACCTTTGACATCAAAGTCAAAACCCATTATCCACTCTAAGGAAGTTTTACTCTGCATCTGGTGCAATTGGAAAACTATGTTATATTACTAGTTGTTAAAATCGGATGAAAGAATCACGGCAAACTGCTATCAACAACTGACTAATTTGAGTAAAGCATTATAAGAAAAGATTTATTTCCATTTACTGGCTAAGGAAGTCGTAAAGTGATCCTGCTTTGTGATAATGCCCGACTACATATTGCGAAAGCCACTCAAGGACAATATCTTTTCGTTAGGTTGGAAATTTTTCTGCACCCGGCGTATAATCCAGACATGGTGCCTTCCGATAACTACTTATTTCGGTCGCTGCAGCATTACTTGGCTGATATACATTTCGTGGAATTTGAAGGTATACGGAAATGCATGGATGACTTTAACCCTTCGAAACCGGTGAGCTTCTATCGTTATGGAATTTGCAAGCTACCCGAAAGATGGCAAAATGTCATTGATGCTAACAAGGAACATTTCGCTGACTAATATTTTTTGTTTGTTTTAGAATAAAGATTGAATTTTGCCAAAAAAAACTTATAACTCTTTGCTCACCTAATACATCCGATACACGCGGGCTGTCATTTCGAGTTACCGCGTGAGATATGGCTGAAGAAAACAGCGATGAACGTACAATCCACGGACAATGCATGTTTCGCGTGGGCAATGGTCGCATTTCTATATCCAGCTAAAGGACGCATGGATCGCGAATTTTCGTATCCACACCACAAATCAGTGTTAAATTTACAGAATAATAAATTTCCGATGTCTGTAAAACATAACAAAATTCGAACGATTGAACAATATATCTATTTATGTGCATAGCTTCGAAAATAAGGTGGGAAAGGAAACAATAAGACTCGCAATTTTTCCGATACGTCTTACTGACCGGACAATGGACGAACACGTCAACCTATTATACATAACAAATTCGCGAGTAAGCAACGTTGGACACTTTACTTGAGTAAAAATCTTGTCTCGACACATGAGCTCGCAACTGAACAAAAAAAACAAGTACTACATGTGTGATAAGTACGTATATATTAAGAAAATATTTCATGAAAAATCTGAAAGTATCGCATAAAAAAGAATTTAAAAAAATATTTCTGCAGGTGTTTGCACTACTTCAATTCGGAGAAGTAACTGAAGATTCATGCTACCGATTGTCGAGATGAACGATTGCGCTATTTTGTTACCTAGCGAGGACAGCAAATGGCTCAGTTTCAACAACTATAGCAAGAAAGGGCGGACCTCGTTTGTGGTGTATGTGGACCTGGAATGCACGCTAGAGAAGATTGCAAAAGACAATTCAAAAGAATACACATTATATCAACATCATAAGGTATTTAGTGTAGGGTATTACATGCTTTGCTCGTGCGATAATCCATTATCCAGATATCATTTTCATCGCGACACCGATTGCATCTTGTGGTTCATCGAGCAGTTGGAACAATTAACGCACCATGTAAAGAATATTTTATACATCCAATGTTCCCATGGAAACTCTGTCGAAAGATCAGTGCGAGACATTTCGTAATACAACGCGCTGTCACATGTGCAAGAAACCATTCAAGACAGATGATAAGTGCGCGATCATTATTATTTTACCGGTTGTTATTGAGGTCCCGCACAATCAATTTGTAATTTAATTATAAAAATTCATTTCATATTCCCATAGTTTTGCATAATTTTATCAGGTTATTATTTGCAATTTATTGTAAAGAAAGTACCTAATGCGTTTGAAAGCTCAATTCATGTGCTAGCAATAACTAAAGAAAATTTTTATTTCCAAAAATGTTTCAGTATATAGCTGAAAAATGAAAGTTTGGAAATTGCATACAGTTACGATTCATCGATTTATACAAATTTCTAAATACCTGTCTCGACAAATTGGCATCTCTTCTCAGTAAAGATTAATTAAAAATTATGTAGTAAGAATTTCCAATGATATCTGTCGAAGATTTTGATTTATTTACGTGAAAAGGTATTTTTCCACACGAATACCTCGACTGTGTGGACAAGCTGCATGATCCGTGTTTACCACATTGAAAATCATTTTACAGTTCGTTGACGGATGAGACAGTATCCATTACGCGCACGCTGCGAACGTCTGGCTGCGATTTTCTATTCAAACCTTAGATGAATATTGCGACTTGAATTTGGAAACTGATGTACGAGGTCTGGCTATTAAATAACGAGACTGCTTATGAAAAAGAGTTTTATTTTAAAAATTATTTTACAATCGAATGCTCCCCTCCAATGTCCTCCCCTCTCCTCGCCACACATCGTTCCATTCGTTTTTTCCATTGGTCAAAGCAATGCTGGAAGTCTTCTTTTGTAAGTGTATTTAGGAGCTCCGCCGATTTTCGTTTCACCTCTTTTATCTACTCGAACCGGGTTTCTTTAAGACAGACTTGATCTTTGGAAACAGGAAAAAGTCACAGGGTGCTAAACCAGGCCAGTAGGGCGTGTGTTAGAGCATTGGAGTGCCTCTAGCGGCTAAATAACGCTTCATAGACAGCGCGTTATGGGCAGATGTATTGTCCTGATGCAAGATCCACTACTTGTTCCTCCACAACAGTTTCTTTATCGGCGTTTACAGCCTCAGCAATCATCCTAACGCTCATACGACGATCTCCGCGCACAATTTCGTTGATTTTGTTCACTGTTTGCGGAGTTGAAACAGAGACAGGTCGACCTGGACGTTGGTCATTTTCGGTGCTCTTTCGGCCTTCAGAAAACCGTTTATACGGTTCGAAAACACGCGCACGAGACAGAGAAGTCTCACCATAGGCCTTTTTCAACAAGTTATAGCACTCAGTCGGAGTTTTTTTAATTTAACGAGAAATTTCACATTGATCCGTTGCTCGTGTTTTTCGTCACACATTGTTATCGGCACGATAAAAAGAACACGTTCGTTTCTAATCTCTATAAAAAAAATATTACTACAGCGACAAAAACGAGTTTTCATATTGGAATAGTAGACACTTCCACCTGTCCAACGCTGCATTCGTTTCCCCCCTTCCCCTCTAAGACGACTTCTGCGCGCGCAGTCTCGTTATTTAATAACCAGACCTCGTATTGTTATTGGTAGATATTTTTGAAAATTTCCGCGAAAATTGTATTAATAGTTACGGATTGGATCCTGTGTATTATTATAAGTTAGGTTTCACGTGGGACGCTATGCTAAAACAGCAAAATTACTTTCGTACTTTGTTGATGTCGATATAGCATATCCGCAACGTTTGCACGATGCTCACACCGATCTACCGTTTCGTCCGACTCATGCAAAACCACCTGGCAGAAGACGGGATAAGTTACTTGCAACATTATATGATAAGCATCGATATATTAACCATTACCGCAACCTGCAGCAGTGCACAGGTCACGGTCCTCGTATTAGAAAGATATACCGTGTACTCAAATTCGTTCAATCCCCATGGCTTTGCGATTATATTGAATTAAATACACTGTTTTGAACACATGCGACAAATGATTTTAAGCAAAATTTGTACAAATTGATAAACAACACAGTATTTGGTAAAACTATGGAAAATGTTCAAATTCACGAAGATGTGAAATTTTTGTTGTAAGCATAACGATGAGCAAACCATGAGAGATGTCGATGACTATAAACAAAAGCCACGGCTCGAATTACCAAACGTCGTTTTGCGGAAATGCAACCCTGCATTCTGGCAAAGGAAATATCGAAATCAGGATGGTCAGCGTCCACACTCAAGTGACGCTGACACATCCAAACCGTCCCCTCTGACTGAGTCATAGGAAGAGGTTAAAAGGGGGCGTGATACCGGAGCGACGGGCTACTCTAGACTCTCAACTCTCGGGAACCGACACGCTGTCGGTCATACAAGCAATATTGTATTGGACGGATAACATAATAAAGATAAATCCATTTTTTTCAACAGAAGATAATTTATTTTACACCGAGCATCACCAAGGCTTCTCACTCTAACGCGCTGTGAAGGGCACCCCATATTACCCGCGACGACTCGACCCGCGCAATACTTTTAACAAAATGGGGCGGTAGGTATGGTGCTGAAGCAATGATCGCGAAACAGAATTTTCCTAGTAGAAACGTTTTTTCATAAAATTTGATTGACGTTGAAGTGCGAAAACTTGAAATTCATCAAACCAATCTATATGGGTATGTGTATTCTTGAAATTAAAGATTTGTTTGTTTGAATTTCTTCACGAATACATGTCTCCTTTGTATCGCGTGAAATGTAAAATAATGTACACCGACACCGATAGTCCAATTTTCTATATTCAATGCAACGACATATACGAGCGTATGAAACGCGATATTGCTATATTTCATACGAGTAATTATCTTGCTGACAACGCCTACGGTACACCGCTTATAAATAAAAAGATTCCGGATTTAATGGATGATGATAATAATGGAGTAATCATGACCAAATTCGTTGAATTTTAGAGCAAAGATGTACGCAATGAGAGTAGACGGTAAGATAAACCCGAAAATAGTTAAAAGTATCAAGAGTAATGTCATAACGCGAACGATAAATTTCGACTACTATACGCAATGCTTGAGAAAGGAAGTCGGAAAGAGTCGTAGACAATCATGTATAAGATCAAAACTGCGTGAAGTTTACACAGTGTCTGAAACAAAAATCGCTATATGTTTGTATGATGACAAGCAGTATATCGGACCTGATTCAATCGACACGTTACCATGGGGACATTACAAAATACAATTATAAGTAAAAGCAATAAAGGAGTTAATACAGATATATGTATATTTTTCAAGAGAATAATTTTTATTTAAAAATTATTTATGATAATTAAAATAAATAATTACTGTACATTATCCTTGTTTATCTATGAGTTATATGAAATATCAAATCCAAACAATTTCACATAAACTTTATTATCCTCTTACTGCAACACCTTTTTTAAAAGGTGTATTTCGGGATTAGTGACGCGATGCAATTCGTGTTCGTATAATTCTCTGGCGACCAGTTGTTTGCGAGAATTCTAGAGCAGGTAAGTCACTAGATTAACTGTCTGTACTTTTGCGATCTTAAACACATGAGTGGTCCAATTTGGCGTGTAACCTTATCGAAGATAGTTTTGAATTTGCTCACGCCTACAGAGTCACTCTGAATCTCGTTGGAGCTGCAATCTTTGCATTACTGTGCACCGTACTTAGAAGTTTTTCAGCGATCACAGTAGTCACATCGACTGGGCGCATATCGATGTTTCGGTATTTGCGCCCGTTGCATTTCGACACGAGACGCGACAATATGTCGATTCATTTTTAAATTCTATTAAATATAAAACTTTCCAAATATTATTCTTCAATATACGACTGAATCGCTCCACGACAAAAACCTTCATGACGGAATACGTCGATTAATGATATTGTGTTTATTCACCAGCTTTTGCACATCAGTGTTGCAAAATTCCTTGCCTTTTTTTGCGCAGCGTCATTAAAAGCTTCCGGCCGCAATAAATGCTGTATCTTGGTGCCTTTTGCATTAAAACTTTTACGATCAGCTGTTAGACAAAGAGCATTGCGCATATCGTTTCCGTGCAAAATCGTTAAAAAGACCCTTTAAATTTGCTACACGCTCTTCCACATATCGTTTGATCGCAACTTCCGATCATTGTCAACTTCCGATTGCGCTACATGTTGTATCTTGCATGATTTTGCATCAAAATCTATGGTGGTGTTCAGACAAACGTATTTATTCCATTGATGTGCTCGATCAGTTTTTGAATCACTATTCTCTCGCGATATTCCAAACATATTCATTTCGGCGTAAACAGTATCAACTGACTGACTCGTACCAATGTTGCGTTGTATAATTTATAATCAAACTGGCTGCGCGAAGTTTTTTAATAATTGATAAAATTTTATTGTTATTACCAGCTCGACTTGCGACTTCCAGTAATCGCAGACAATCTACCAGTTCGTTGGGACCGTATCAATGCACATTTTCGATTTTATTTTTAGTTAGCGTCATGGCATTCGGTAAACCTCTTACAGTTTTCTTGACATATGCTGTGGATACAAAAGGTTTCATTATATGTTGATACTTGTATTCTTTGTTACTTAATAGTGGATTCGTTGCGATGTGGCCTTGTTTACGTACATTCATTATTATCAGTATATTATTGTACTTTTGCAGATCATTTGGTGTACAAAGTATCATCTGGAAGTCGCCTAAAAATCAATTCGTAAAGACCATGTGTTTCCGCGTATCTTGTTCCGTTTATAATTATATTATCATCTATGTCCACATAAAAACATTTATCACCGAGCATACTCTTTCTTTGTCTAAATAAACCACGTAAGTGTTGTCTACGTTTTTTTCTCCTCTTTCTCTTTCTCTTTTTTTTTCTATCTTCTTGTGTGCATGTGAAAGTGTTATCGTAAATATTGCTCTAAATGTTGTTACAAATGTTGTTGCAGATAATTCATCTGATAAAACATTTATTTGTATTTTCCGGTTTATTTGTATCTGGAAATTCGTCTACTGGTTTTCTTTCTGTCGGCCATGCATTTATATATTTCTTTCTTTGCGAGGGTATTATTGGGTGTATAAATAAGCTCGGTCCGTTTTATTGTGGTCAAAAATGCATTTATTTCAGAACAAAATGAATGAAAAGTTTAATCAAAGTATTGTCCATCGCTGGCTACTACTTTTTCCCACCACTCAGTCAATTTTCGAATTCCATTTGGAAAAAATGTCTCGTCTTTCGAGGCGATACAAGTTAGGAGACAATTTTCGATTTCTGCGAAAGAAGTGAACCGGTGACCTGCCAAATCGTGCTGCATCCGTCGGAACAACGAGTAATCAGAAAGAGCAAGGTCCGGCGAATACGTCAGGTGCAGTAAAATATCCCACTTGAACGATTCCAAATAATTTTTTACGACTTTTGCGACTTGAGGTCGAGCGTTATCATGAAGAAGGATGTCTTTGTCATGTCTTTGCTCATATTCCGACCGTTTTTCTCGTAATGCACGGCTCAAGTGCTAACTCCCAATGATTCTGCAAACTCTTCTTACGTTTGACTCCGATCTTCATCGAATAATGCCTCCAATTCTTTGTCTTCGAATTTTTTGGCTGTCCACAGCGAGGCTTGTCTTCAACGCTGAAATCACCATTCCTGAAACGTCGAAACCGTTTTCTACATGATTTATCGATTGGAGCATTGTCATCATAAACTTCTACAAGTGTTCGATGCGCTTCAGCTGCACTTTTCTTCCAATTAAAGCAGAAAACTAAAACCTCAAGTAAATGCTGATTAGTGAACACATAATTTGATATATCAACACAGTAAAAAACAGGGGTTTTGTGTGAAACTCAAAGCGATATAAACTGAATATTATTGACAGATGTCTAACCTCTCTGAAACCATTGAAATTAGCTGTTATTAGAAACATTCATAACAGCCAGACCCATCTTTTGAAAACGGACAGAACTAATTTTTCTCCTAATAATTTAATTCGACAAATGCAATTTGATCAACGCAAAACGCTATCTGAATTCAGAATATTATCCGTACGATGACATGAATTTAGACTTTGCAAATCTAGATATGCAATACTTTATGATATATATAGACTTTTTCATGAATCGTACTATGGATGCAACAGTGATGAGGTGTGATTATCACCAGCGGACTTTCTGCAGCGAGATCCTATTGTGGTTATCGATTGTTTGCATCAAAATGAGTCTATCAAGAACGCCACTATGGACGTGCAGATAAAATTTGAATGTAAATAGAATATACCAGCGAATATTATAGAGAATTTTCTCTTCTTGCTTGATCATGTAGTTGAATACAGTCCACTAACTAATGTAGTGCGCAAAATCAACTAATATAAAAGTAAAGATATAATACCATATCGTGTCAAGTAAAACAAAATAGGAGGGGAATTGTCTGTATTTAAGCAGCGCAGGACAGTTCAAAAAATATTTTACCCATAGCCGCACCAACGTTTGAGGCGTTACGTCCTGCGTACTTTACAGAAAATGCATTTTTTTTCTCTGCTTCTTTTTTACATTACTTACCCTTCTAACCATCGTTCTCCTGAATTGGGAAACATGCATTTGGCGAAGAGTTACCTTGTAATAAAAACTATAATATAACTAAGAACATAGCCTAAGAAACCAAACGGATGTGAAAAAATGTTTGTCCGTAATAAAAGCTAGACCCAAAATTTGCTTATGAGATCTCGATAGCGTACCACCAGATATGTCTGTGTTTCCCAAATCGTCCGTCTGCAAATCCTCAATCATAGGAATGGTCAATTTCTGTGTTCTACGTCTAGAGGATTTCATCATCTTTTCCATAAAAACCTATTGGGAAACCTCCTAATCCTCCGTATCATCCTTCCACGAAAATTGTTCTTATTGTACCCCGCAGTTCTTTAGCAATATCTGGCAAAATCGGTATCTAACAGTACCCCGCAATTCTTTTAGCAGTTTTGACAAATCTTGATATTTCTCAGCAGTTCTTAGCATTCTTGGATTAGATACCCAGCCTGAAAGTTATTTTTACGTTATAGTTTTCATATGTTACCGTCACAATCATTATGTTAGTTCTCAGGTATATATGTGCATTAATATTTTGTATTAATCGTCCGACCTGAGCCATGTTCTACGTACTATTTACCATAATCGATCCACCTAAATTGGAAGCATCTATTTTATATTTATACATAATTTTTTATAATTTTATTCCAACCTCCAATCGCACTTCATTTTTTAAACACACTCATACACAGCGTAATTATTATCTTCCTTGTATTATATAATGTTGTTATTCTCATCGTACTGATAAGTTAAACATTCTTGTTACGTTAAGTCCGATTGTGTTAAGATTGTATTACATTAAGTTACACGAATTACTTTTTAATTAATCTTTCAGTATCTTCGACTATTATTTGCATTATTCCAATAATGCTGATTTATAAAAGTTTATTTGATGTTAAATCATATTTTTCATTATTTAACTTTAGCTAACCGTTTTATCTATAAAATATTACATCTTTTACAATGATTTTTTTCATCAATTTATCTCTATTGTTAATTCAAGTGAGGAACAAATTATGTTACTAGTATTATTAATAAACTCTTTTATTCAAAATGCCTTAAATTTAACGAAGTTTGTCACATTTATTCATTCATTTCTTTCAATTACTTCAATAAGAATTCCCCTTTCAACACTCTCATATAGTCCTATTCCAGGTCCTATATCCAGAGTTTGAATTCTTTGCAAATAAAAGATCTAAATAAAACACCACTTAACACATGTTCTGTGATGGGAGAAAATGGGCCTTTCCGGACCTTGATTTGATCTGCAAACCTGACAGTACCTTTAGGCCTCACGAGTACGCGAGTTTGCGATGTTTGTTGCATATATCCTCTCCCAGGACGTAACAGTGGACTTGCAAGGATTCATCGTTCGAAAAGCAGTTATCGTGAAGGCAGTAGCGATATTGTAAGAAGGAAGTTTTCTCTCTGATTATATCTTTCGACCACCGTTTTCTCGGAATAATCTCACAAGTTTCGAAAAATCTCAAGTGTCATGGCTTATCGCCAATCACCATGGATTATTATGGACGAATGAATATATACCGTACACTGAGGTTACGCGTCTGATCAAGGCAGCCTTAATTGATACGATAAAAAAAGCTGATGATAAGAAAACACTACAGGTATACGTCAAAGATCTAGAAAAACAGCGATGTTGGCAGAATATTCTCAGCGATAGCATGCAGAGAAATTTAATCATCGAGACGCAGAATACAAAAATATCTCCTCTTTAAAAGAAATAGATTCAAATAATACAGATCGATACATATCGTAAAAAAACATCGAAAACACTATTCGTAACAAAATGCATATAAATTTTTCAACTGGTGGTTGAAGCGGCAATTAACGGTGGAAATTTGTAATACGATAATAAAGACATGTAAATCATAATTTTTACTACAATTTCAAGGTTTTTAAATACATTTTCTGAAAAATTATATATTTTAATTTTATTTTTTCATTGCCTTATAATTCAACTTTCAGGCCGTATCGAGCAACTCGTATTTTGGGGAGGAGATACGTTTTGACATACAGAAAATATAAATATCTAGAAATCGGAAATAGCGCAAGACCTATTGCAACGATTGTAGAAATTGCCTTTGATGACGTTTGCAGCAACCAACTAATATTGCCAATTTCGACGTGAAAAGCGCTGATTCAAAAACGTGCAGATATCGAGCCACATATACAGTCAATGGAATCTCTATCTTCAACGATACGGATTAAAGAATTAGTTAGAGTTTTGTAAGATGCACGATAAGAAAATTATAAAGCATACTTTGTTAAATAAATGTATGTATTTAAAATCGGAAACAATGAATGTTATTTAATCTTGAGCATTGCATCGTTCACCTGTACTCATGGCAATATGAAAATATGCTTATCTTATTGATATAAAATTAAAAAAAATTTGTAAACGTCTTGCAACAGAATAATATCACCGATAAATGTTAAGAGTCTAAGAATCATTAATTGTGTTCTCGCTAAAACGATACGCGAGAACGACGATTTGGACAGCGTGTCTCTTGTCGGGTGTGAACTATTGGCATGTGCTTTGATAGATATTGTACACAATGTTATTGTAAATTAATTAGTATTGGTAAGAATAAACTGTTATAATTTTAAAAACGAATACTTCTCTTATACTTACTTTTCCTCCATACCACTTATACGTATACCTATCGAAAATTAAAATTTAACCATCTTAATAGAAACTGTCGTGTAACTAATGTATGTATAACTAGGACAACAGGAAAACGAAAAATCTAAATTTCGTGCTCTTTGAGTCACTTTTTCTTCATGTCATTTTTCCTGTTCTTATCTCGCATGTTCGAAAAGACGTTATACGCAGATGTATGTAAACGTATGACGTTTCATAAAGTGTATTACAAACGTAAAACGTTAAAAAGTATAATAAAATTATGTTCACCGTTCTTTAACGTTTGTCAACCAATTCTTTGCCGTACTTTACGGTTCGTAAACCGTTTCTATGCCGTTCTTTACCGTTCGTTTACCGTTCGTTTACCGTTTGTCAGTCCTATATTTGCCGTTTATTTCTACGTTTGTCAGCCGTTTAACCATGCGGTGCCTCGTTTATTTGCGCGAGGGCGGAGCGGCATGAATCAGACAGGCAAAGGCGGATGGGTCGGGGTGATTGCTGTACGCGAACGCGGAAAGAGTTGAGGGTGGGAGCGGACCGTCGCCCGGGAACCGTTTACCGACCGATGCAGGAATATCGATTGATGGACGAATATCTTTCTACTGCTGGAAGGGAATAACGGTTGCGCTTATTATTCATTGAATTTTTATTTTAGGTATTGCGAATGTTGTCGTCATATTTTATGCTACTACGGTCTATGCAGTGAAACAGTTTTGAAATATAATTTAACAATTAATTCAACCGATAAAAAGTAGGTATCATGCTCCGAAGAAATATTTTGTACTACATGGGCTGAAAAGTCCCGGGATTTTTAATGAAAACAAGCGTTTTTTGGGCAAAGTTATATTTATTCCTCAACATAGTTGACTTCGAGTGCGATACAATTGGTATAGCGATTTTCCAACATTTCGATGCCCTACCTGTAGTACGAAATGTCCAAGCCTTCGAAATACGCATCGCTTTCCGCGATGACTTCCTCATTCTATGTGAATATCTTTCCCTGGAGCCACCGCTTGAAGTTTGGCAACAGATAATAGTCGCTGGGGGCCAAATCTGGAGAATACGGCTGGTGAGCAACAAATTCGAATCGTAATTGGTACAATTTGGCCATCGCTTTCAAGGACGTGATGGTGCGTTATCGTGACGGTACAGAAATGTTTTCTTCGCCATATGAGGGCGTATTTTCTTTATTCCGTCGTTCAATTTGCCCAATAACGCTGCATAATACTCTCCCGTAACTGTTCTTCCCTTCTGCAGGTAATCAATGAAGATTATGCCATGCGCATCCCAAAAAAACGGAGGCCAAAACCTTCCCGCCCGAGCGTTGGTTTTTTGGCCGCTTTGGTTGGCTTTCATGGCTTTTCAGCCACTCTGCAGACTGCCTATTGGACTCAATGCGTATGGTAATGGATCCACGTTTCATCCATCGTCACAAAACGTCGGAAAATTCCGCTCGATTACGTTACAACAACGCCAAACCGGCAGTTGAATCATCAACGTACTGCTATTTATGGTCGACGGTCAGCAAACGCGGCACCCATCGCGCAGATAGCTTTTTCATATTCAAAACATCGTGCAAAATGTATCCCACCAGTTCTTTTGAGATACCAACGGCCTCAGCAAACTTGCGCAACTTCACTTTACGATCACTCAAAACGATTCCATGCACTTGCTTTACGATTTCCGCATTCGTAGTCTCTTTTTGTCTTTCAGAGCGAGGTGCGTCTTCGGTGCTTGTACTACCCATTTTAAATTCACTAAACCATCGATAAACTGTTGTTCTCGAAAGAGCAAATGTGGGATAGCATTTCTTCAACCATTTCATTGAATGTTCAGGAGTTTTCCCATCAAAAAACAATGTTTGATCAATATGCGATATTCCTACTTTTCCATTTTTTTTTACGAAGGCGGAGATAGCGACACTTAAACGACTGAAGCTTGTAAACGAATGAACGAAATATTATGAAACTTTACACATAAACTAGTGACAGATGAACCTCTCGAAATAAATCATGTTTATTTTCTAGTGGCGCCATCTACTGAAAAATCCCGGAACTTTTCAGCCAATGTAGTACATCTTAAATAAATTTTTTATGTAATTGCGTAAAACTATCAAAAAAATTATATAAACAATATGCGTCATTTTTAAATAATCTTTAAATACTTTGTTCTTTATTTTTTTTTAATATAACTAACTTTTCCAGTCAATATTTCACACACTGTAATTATGAAAACTATTTCTGAAGAAAGATTTCTGAAGCAATATTTTTACCAACTATAAAGAAGCCGAAGATATTTGTAGAGCGTATTTATTATTTTCACAAATGATTGCGTATGGCTAACGCTCGTGAATTGTATTAGGTTGTAAGATATATTTGTCCCGTTTTCTCCACCTTAATGATAGAACATTCGCTTTTTCAAACATTTGCATTGTTCAAACTTTACGCACGTAAATATTTTCTTTCACTTTAAAAGTGACATTTCACCTGTCATTTAATAAAATTTTATTATGATCAGTGAGCCTTATTGTTTTTTAGAAACAGATCAGGAAATCGAGAACATTTTCGTCACATTATATTTTTTTATTACCTAAAAGACAAAAACGCGTCGCAAACTTGTACAAAATTTTGCGCTGTATATGGAGCCGATGCTGTAAATGATTCGACGTGCAGGAAGTGATTCCGGAGATTTAAAGAGAAAAATTTTGATGTCAAAGATGTATCTCGAGTCGGACAGCTTGTCACCGCAGACGTGTATAAAATTAAACCATGATTGTTCAATCGCCATTTGACTACACGAGAGTTTGTTCAGACATTAAATATTATAGCCATTACTGTTTCGAAATATTTACAACAGCTTAGAATAATCAAGTAGCTCGATACTTGCATATCATATTAATTGAGCGACAAAAATTTAATGGACCGAATTTCTGATTGCGATTCGTCAATTAAATGTAATGAAATTGAGTGTTTTCTTGAACAACTCATTACTGGTGATGAAAAGTGAATACAATATAACTGTAGTTACATTAGTACAACAAACATTATTACATTAGTCGAAAAAGATCATGTTTACAACGGAGTCAGCCAGCACAGGCAATCGCAAAAGTTAAATTACATATAAAAAATGTGTGTGTGTGGTGGGATTGGAAGGATATCTTGTACGAGCTACTGCCAATAAACCAAACTATTACTTCCATTAAGTAATGCTCACAATTAGCCATACTGAAGGAAGCAATTAAGAGGAACAGGCCGAAGTTCGCTTATAAAAAGGGCGTTGCGTTTCACCATAACAACATTAGACCATATATTTTTATGAAGACTGAAAAATGGTCGCAACTTGGCTGGAATGTTTTAATTCATCCATCATATAGTCCGGACTTGTTTACCTTCAAACTATCATTTGTTTGTTTATCATTCATCTAACATAAATTGTTTAACATTTGATTAGAACTGTGCAGAAATCTCTTAATGGTATAATTTTTCCAAATTTGAACTCTAGCTAAAACTATTTGAATCAGTTTTTTTTCTAACAAGTTCCTAAAATTTTATAAAAGAGGAACAGTTCAGTTATCAGAAAGATGTAAGAAGATCTTCGATTAAAATGGCACATATATAATTGATTTAACGTATTTCTGAATATGCAAATAAACGATTTTGAAACTCTAAAAAAACGGGACAGAGCGGGAATATTTTACAACCTAATAGATACTTTTAGAGAGAAAAATTAATATAGTAAATACCAGGTGTAGAAGTATGAAACCGGAATTTTTTGTAAAAATTACAAGTCTGTTGTTTGAAAATGATAAAAAATATTTTATTTAAAATAATATCCATTGCTATTTATATATTCTCCCCACCTCTCCGACAGTTTACGAATGCCACGCCAAAAAAACATTTCTTCCTTTGAAGGGAACCAGCTATAGAGCCATTTTCGTACATTTTCATACGAATTGAAGCGTTGTTCAGCGAGAGTGTGTCCCATTGATTCGAATAGATGATAATCGGGCGGAACCAAGTGTGGAGAATAAGCCGCATGCGTTAGTAATTCCCAACTGAACGCTTCGATCGTTTCCCTGACCCGTTTTGCTGTGTGTGATGGGGCATTATTATGGGGCAAAATGACTTTGTGTTGCCATTTCCCATATTCCGGTCGTTTTTCACGCAATGCTCGATTTAAATCGATTATTTGCTGTTGGTAGTGATCAGTGTTAACGGTTACAACAGGTTTTAGCAGTTCATAATAGATTACATCCTTCTGATTCCACCAAACATAGAGCATTGTCTTCTTTCCAAAGTGATTTGGTCTTACAGTGGATATCGTTGGTTCGCCTGGATTCACCCACGATTTCTGACGCTTAGGATTCTCAAAATATATCCATTTTTCATCACCTGTCATGATACGATGGACTTTCTTTTGTATATGTCGAGCAGCATTCCACAAGTGGTTTTTTTATTTTCTTGCTGTCTTTCATTCAGTTTATGCGGAACACTTTTTCCCACTTTCTGAATCTTTCCCATGGCTTTCAAACAAATTGAGACAGCTTTCTGGGTCACATTCAATTCATTCGCGAATTCTTGTTGAGTCTGTGTATCATCTTCATCCAATAAGGCTTGCAATTCGTTGTCTGCGAATTTTTTCGGTGGTTTCCCATGCTCTTCGTTTCCACGTCAAAATTACTTCTATTGAATTTTTTGAACCACTCGAAACACTGTGTTGTATCAAGAGCATGTTTACCTTAAGCTTCTGCAAACATTCGATGTGATTCTGCAGCAGTTTTCTTCAAATGATAACAAAAAACTAATGCTGTCCGCAAATCGTAGTTCGTTGGCACAAAACTCGACATGTTTAAGGTTATAGAAAAATATACCGGTGTACGGAACTTGGGTTGTTGTGTGTTGAAAATCTTCGTCAGCTGTTAGAGGGAGATGATGGCGCTGCAGAAGCGGTCTTACGGTCCTTAAACTGATGGCTATCACCATCTATAGGGAAATCCCGCTTTCATACTTCTACACCAGGTATATATATATATATATATATGGGTCATTCCATGTGAAAGGGGTACGCTCAAAAATTAGATTTGATCGAAACCTATGGCAATCGGTAGTACTGTTTTAGAAAACATTTGTCGAATTTTTTCGGATTTTTTGACCCACGCCATGAGCTTCTATGGCTGTCATAAAATTCGAATTTTTGCTTCGACTACCAGTTTCTTAATTCTTGTCGTCGTCGTCGTGCCAATAAAAAAAATCTGAAACCATTGTAATTTTATAGCATTTTTACCGTAGAATCTGAAAAAATATTTATAAAATTTTAGGGGGTAGTTTTCACCATTATTTTGAGATTTTAAAATTTAAAATCAAAATTTCGCAAAGTACGCCAACTTCGATTCCGCGCCGGAGAGAGTCGTGGTCTTTTGTCGCGCCTCCTCGATACTCGCCTTTTAATCGGAGGAGAGCCGGGAGAGGTAATAATCTTAACAAGATGAGTTAACAGTAACAAGTGACAATGCTTTAATAACCACTCAAAATAATACAAAGGATGATGTTCTTCGACCATAAAACGGTGATGTGGTGTACTAGAACGTTTTAACGACAACGGATGTAACGTTTATTCGGCTTGCCTTCCCACGATCAGGGAGCCTTATTTCTAACCCCGTGAGATTCGGCAACGGGTTTTAAGACAGCGTTTCTCGCATGTTGTTCTGCGAGACGTGACTTTAAGCGGCGGATCTATGCCGTTCGACGGCAGCGAAAAAATTTTGAGCGTCGCGTCTCTAAGCTCCCTTGCCCGGCAACCGTTGTGAGAATCTCTCCGGGTCTCTATTTGGGCGTCAGACGAGTCCTTCCCGGCAGTAGAGTACTGCTTCCGGCGGCCGATCCGATATCTTCTGTCTTACTCATCGCCGGCAGCAGTCACTACGTAATACTCGGCACTACTGTATTCTCTATCGACGTGCCAGCCCGGCTCATGCATCCCGGACATTCACTCTACCGCGCGGATGCTAATCTATGGTGTTTCTTTCTACGCGGACCATCGCTCTACGCGTACTATCTCTCTACGCAACGTTTCTCTTTACGCGGAGTTTCCTACGCGAACTTCCTCCTGCGCGTATCGCTCTCTCCGCGGACTGTGCGCCCCCGAGACTTGAGAAGGCGACCGAGCCTCGCGTAGAAACTCCCGGGATCTCTATTCTCGAGCCTCTCTCAAGTACGGCCCCCATTGTCTCGCGACGCGGCCTTTCACCCTCGCAAGACCGTGCGACCCTTCCCGTCGGGCGCCACGAACCTCCAGCGAGTACATCCCATCACTCCCTGGGCGCCCTTTGCCGCCGAGAAGCGAGGACAACACTCGGTTTTATGGGCGACTCTAATTCCATCCCCGCGGCTCTACAAGGTTACTCTATTCGCTTACACGCACACCACCGGCAACTCGCTTCTCCTCTCCTGGACGTCGCTTCCGGGACACGTCGGCCTCACTCACTCGTTCAGCAAGCTTGCCATCCAGTCGCACAGTGACAAGCCTAGCTCGTCCCGTCTCGCTAAAGCTTCCGCCGCACGGATCTATCACGCCGCGCCCCGCGGCTCCCGATTGTTCCTGGCGGCTGGATCACGCTTCTTGAGGACGTTTGCGGGACCTCGCATCTGTTATTATTTATTTACAACGCTTTTTCGCCTGTTCGTTCCTGGACGGCATCCGGCAACTCTTAGGCTCGCAGCACAGGACATCCAGGATTATTCTCTGCCCTGAACTGCGACCGGTTCGCGGGGCCTTCCGTCTTTCTTCTCGCAAGGTGGCCATCCCGCTGTCTGTTGCCGGCTGTCCGTCCGGGCGTATGTCTCCCCGCTCTTCTGCGTCCCTCCCCAGCCGCTCCGTCGGGCTCTCTCCCTCGTCCGTCGCCGACTCGCTTCCTTGCTGTCCTCTTCTGGTCCGGTGAGCTAGTCCACGGTGGCTTTACACTCACAAAAAATTGTTAAGAATTAATTTAGCCGCGGGTACGTGTCCTGTGCGCAAATGGCGCACAGGACAAAAAATCGGTCGCTCGCTCGCCTTTTCTTCCGAAAAGGTGCCAGCCTCCGGTCCCCGCCGCGTCCGGGCCACTGCTCAAATGACATGCGAAAATTTTGCATTATCACAATATATGTATATATAATTATATATAACTATATGTAACTTATTGCCAGTACAAATTAATTAGGTCCGTTTTCAAAAGATGGCTATGGCTGTAACTAATGTTTCATAGTGACAGTTGATTTTTGTGGTTTCAGAAAAATTTGATATCTTTCAATAATATCCAATTAATATTGCTTAGAGTTTCATAAAAAATTCCTGTTTCTTACTGTGTTAAATATGTCAAATTTTGTGTTAACTAAGCAGCATTTGCGGGAGGTTTTAGTTTTCTGCTTCAATTAGAAGAAAAGTGCAGCTGAAGCGTATCGAATGCTTGTAGAAATTTATGGTGACAATGCTCCAACTGATCAATGATGTAGGGAATGGTTTCGACGTTTCAAGAATGGTAATTTCAGCGTTGAAGACAAGCTTTGGACAGCCAAAAAAATTAGAAGACAAAGAATTGGAGGCATTATTCAATGAAGATCCGAGTCAAATGCAAGAGAAGCTTGCAGAATCATTGGGAGTCACGCAACAAGCAGTTTTCATACGAATGAAATCCATAGGAATGATTCACAAACATGGCAATTGGGTGCCTTTGAACTGAAACAGCGAGAAGTTGAAATGCGATTTTTTACCTGCGAACAGCTGATCCAAAGGCAACAAAGAGAGGGTTTTTTACATCGGATGGTGATTGGGAATGTGAAATGGATATCCTACGATAACCTCAAATAGAAAAAATTATACGATATGGCCGGTCAATCTTTGCCATTGACCTCAACATTACCACCAAAGACGAATATTAATGGTTCTAAGGTCATGCTCTTGTTACGTCCTGGAAGAGGACGAATGCAACAAAATTGTTTACTCGCACACTGGCGAGTCTTAAATGTACTGGTAGGTTTGCAGATCAGGTCAAGGTGCGGAGAGGCCCATTTATTCCGATCACTGAACGTACGTTAGGTGGTCCTTTATTTATGTCAAAGAACTTAATCTCTTTACCTGGGATAGGACCATATGAGTGTGTTAAGAGGGGAATTTTGATTTAGGTAATTGAAAGGAGATGAATAAATAGTTTTAACCAGTTGATTAAATTTAGGGCATTTTGAATAAAACAGTTTATTCATAACTTAATTTGGTTCTCGGATGGATTAATAATAGTGGTAAATTCATAAGAAAAGTTATTGTAAAAGATACAACATTTAAAAGATGAAATTGTTAGCTATAGTTAAACAATGAAATATGTGGGTTAACATTAAAAAAATTTTTATAAATCAGCATTAGTGGAATAACGCAAATACAAGATGAAGATTAAATTGAGATTAAGCTAAAGGTAATTCGTGTAACTTAATTTAATACAATCGGATATAACGCAACAAGAATGTTTAACATATCGGTATAGCGAGGAAAACATCGTTATATAATACAAAGAAAACAATAATCACGCAGTGCAGGTATGTGTTTTGAGGGATCAAGTGGGATTGGAAATTGGATTGAAATGATTAAAAGTCATGTTTAAATATGAAATGGAGACTTACGATTTAGATGAATCAATAGACTGACGAGGACGAATGAAGACGAAGACAAAGGCTGGATTAGACTATGGTTGTGGACTGCTGAAGACTGAACTAAGACTGACTAACTAAGAACTGACACTAAGAACTGCAACTGTGACTGCGACTGTAACTCTAATTGTAACTATACTTGAACTGAACTGGACTGAACTGCACTGGACTTGAACTGGACTGGACTGCGCTTTAAGGGGTTACACCACAGTAGAGAGCGAAAATTTAACGTTTTTTTGCGATTTTTTTTAAGTGGAAGGAAAAGTAAAAGGGTAATTCTTTTTAAGGATGTTGTTAAGCATGTTTTGAAGTTTAAAAAAAAATTTTGTTTATTAAAAAATATTACAAAATGGCTGCCCAACAGCCGTTTCTGCGGAACGGTTTTTTTTGGAAGGGGCTCCGCGGCACGCAGTAGAAGTGCAGCAAAAATTAATCTGGAACAAAATAAAAAATTTTTTCTTAAACTACATTAGTATAGCTATAGAAATACGTAGGGGATTTTGAAAATATTCATTTTTGTTAAATTGGCGAGCATTTGAAAAAAAAAGTTCATTTTACTACCAAAAAACGGGCACTTATTTGTACCTAAAAAATCGAAATATTAACTTATCGAAAATCGGCTACGTATTTCTATGCGGAATGTTGTTTTAAAGATGTGATATTAATTTGGAGTGAAAAAATAGAAAATTGTTTGAGTTATGCTGCGTGCCGATTTGAAAAAACGTG
>NW_014554450.1:0-7077 GCF_001313825.1 Dinoponera quadriceps | reverse complement strand
ATATTTTTGAGCCTTTATGGCTTGCATACACTTTCTTTTCACTCATTGTAACTCACATAAATGTCAAGGCTACAAATAACGTGTGAAAAATTAGCACTGCAAAAGAAAATCGTGATTTCGAATAACTTCCACGCAAAATTTACGTCTCCTCTCAACATCAAAGGACGCTGTACTAACGTACTTTGTGTTCAAAATGCTTGAAAATGTTTCTAACGACATCTATTAGTGTATTAGAGAAGTTAGAAATCGAATGGTAAGACATAATGCTGTACCCGACAAGCAGGTGTCGTATTTACCGCAGGTAGTCGTTTCGGAGCAGTCGGGAGAGGTCGAGAAAGAGCTCGAAATTTCAATGAAAACGATTTCTGGCAGATATAAAACCGTTTGTCTCTTATTCTAGAGGGTTCAAAGGATTTTTTAAGCCAATAAAAAAAGAATCGATTTTTTGAAATTTCTACTGTGGTGTAACCCCTTAACTAAACTGAACTGAACTAGATTGGACTGCAACTGGAACTGTGATTGTAACTGCTACTTTGACTGTCACTGACTGCAAAAGAACTACTATTTTAACTGCGGCTGTGACTGTTACTGACTGCAAAAGAACTGCTATTGTAACTGCTTTCCCGGTAAAAAGGGTAAGGCTTATATAGAAAGGATTTCAGAGTGTGGTGGATGACGTCCACCAATGAGAGGAGGTTGCGTGGAAAACGGTTACTATGAAAAATTCTTAGTATTAATATAATCAATTTTAAGATCCTAATTACATAGGAGGAACCTTGTTCTACCGACTGTATACAAGGTTTGTTAGATCGTAGCCCCATCGGGAGCATTATGACATATGTGGGCGGCATGTACTCGTATCTTTTCATAAACCGCTTGATCAAATCTGTTTGTTTTATAATTATAAGAGAAGGAATTCGTTGCTATCTTTTCATAAACCGCTTGATCAAATCTGTTTGTTTTATAATTATAAGAGAAGGAATTCGTTGTACCTAGTATGGACATATACGCGCCTAACGTAGAGGCGACAAGATATCTTAGTTATATAAAAAAACGAATCTACCGTCCCCGGGGTACCCAGGATGTAAATAAATTACATAAGGCGGAAATAAATAATAAATACCTTACATAAAGGCGGAATGAATGTTAAACGCATTGGGAACCATACGGCACGTTTAGCGGCTGCCAATGTAATCTTATCTTTGTTACAGTAGCGCTTGCTCGATGTCCGTCTGTTTCTCTTTCATATAATTAAAAAAAGAAATTCGTAGTTTCCGAAACACCCAGGACGTAACACTATGTATCTGGATGAATCAAAAGGGTGTTATATACTATGAAGTATTGCAACCTGGCGATTCCATTACGGGCCATCGGTATAGGCTACAATTGATTCGTTTGTGCGGTGCATTAAGAAAAAAACATCCGGAATGCGTGCAATGACATGACAAAGTTATTCTTCTGCATGATAACGCTCTGCATTATGTCGAAAAAGTCGTCAAAAATTAGTTGGGAACGCTTAAGTGAGATATTTTACCTCACCCGCCGTATTCATCGGATATTGTTCCTTCTGATTATTGGTTGTTCCGACGGATGCAGCACGATTTGGCAGGTTATTGTTTCACTTCTTTTGAAGAAATCGAAAATTGTCTCCTAACTTGGATCGCCTTAAAAGACGAGACATTTTTTCGAGATTGAATTTGAAAATTGCCTGAGAGGTGGAAAAAAGTACTAGCCAGCGATGGACATTAATTTGATTAATCTGTTCATTCATTTTGTTCTGAAATAAATCCATTTCTGACCAAAAAAGCGGACTTAACTAATTTCTGCACCCAATATTATATATATTATGCATTTTATATATAATTACATATAATTTTATAGTACCGCTTTATATAAAATTAAATATTTTTATATTAGGTTGGAGAAAAAGAAATCCATAATTTTTTTAGTAGATGGCTGTTGTTATCGATATCTCGTAAAGTATCGATTAAATAATTTCAGATTTATGCTCGTTGGAAAGGTGACATTTCGCACTAAAAAAATTCTTTTGTTGTTTTTGTTTGGTTCATTCAGTTGTGAGTTACAGTGTGTTAAAAATAGAAGTCAACAAAAAGAAAATTCTGTACATTTTACAGTATTTTTTTGATAAAGGCCAAAATTCAAGCCAGGCGTCTGTAATTGTGAATGTTGGTTCCAATACTATAACAGCCAATTACGTGAAATTTTGGTTTCGTCGATTCTGTTCAGGTATTTTTGATGTTAAAAATGCACCTCGCACAGGTAAGACCGTCGTCGAAAATGTCGATAAAATCACAAAAATAATCGAAGTTGAACGGCATGTTAGCAGTCGTAGCATCGCCCAGGAGTTAAAGATCGAACATACAACAGTTCTAAACTATTTGCACAAAGCGGGATTCAAAAAGTAATTCGATGTTTGGGTGCCACGCCAATTAACACAAAGAAACATGATGGATCGAATTTCCATCTGCGAAGCCTTGGCCAAACGGAATGAA
The DNA here is from genome assembly GCF_001313825.1 of Dinoponera quadriceps. Taxonomy (NCBI): domain Eukaryota; kingdom Metazoa; phylum Arthropoda; class Insecta; order Hymenoptera; family Formicidae; genus Dinoponera; species Dinoponera quadriceps. Next base: position 4,564 of record NW_014554450.1, on the reverse strand, counting down.
ATCGACCTATTTCTTAAACGGATGGTGACTGGGGATGAGAAATGGGTCGGCAACATTGTGCGAAAACGGTCGTGGTCAAAGCCCGGTGAAACAGTTCAAGCGGTGGCTAAACCAAGACTAACGGCCAGGAAGGTTCTGCTTTGCATTTGGTGGGACTGGAAAGGAATCATTTATTATAAGTTGCTCCCATATGGCCAAACACTAAATTCGGATCTCTACTGTCAACAACTGGACCGTTTGAAGCTAGCGATTGACCAGAAACGGTCAGAATTGGCCAACAGAAAAGGTGTTTTTTTCCATCAGGACAGGCCAAACTTATCTATAGTGACTCGCCAGAAACTCCGGAAGCTTGGTTAGGAAGTTTTGATGCATCCACCATATAGTCCGGCACCAAGCTATTACCATGTTTTCCTTGCAATGCAAAATTTCCTTAGTAATAAGAAATTTGCGTTAAGAGAAGATTGTGAAAATCAATTACTAGAATTTTTCGTCAATAGGGACCAAGACTTTTATGAGCAGGCATTATGAAGATACCTTTAAAATGGCAACAAATTATAAAACAAAACGGTGCATATTTGACCCAAATCGGACAATCCGAAACATGTTAAATAAAGCCTTGAAGTTCACGTAAAAATAATGGATTTCTTTTTCTCCAACCTAATATATGAACATATTTTATTAATGACGCCTTATATATAATTGCACAAGGTGTCGTCGATCAATGTGGACAATTTTCGTGTGTGCGTAAAACAGATTTAGATTAACAACAAAATTTAGTATCATTTTACAAATGACGTACAAGATTTTGAATTATTTATTATTATTCATTTTAAAAATGATTACTTGTAATGGGTTCTTTATCCCATTTGCCTCATAAACTCATATATGCGCGGAAATTTCCTAGCCATTATCACCGAAGCGCATATATGCGCGCTTTCGATTTGTGCATCATAGTCACAGCATATACGACGGCGGTTCAATAAGTACCCGTGTTAGAAATGAAGACACCATTTTTTCAAAAAATTTTTTTTATTTTTCAACATAGTCCCCTTTTAAAAAGATACACTTCTCCCAACGTTCCTGCTATTTCTTTAACCCCTCCAAAAAATAGGATTTGTCGAACTCTCCAAAATATGCCTCTGTCTCGGCGATGACTTCCTCGTTTGAGCTAAATTTTTTTCCCGTGAGCCATTTCTTTATGTTAGGGAACAAGAAAAAGTCGCAGGGAGCCAGATCGGGTGAATACGGGGGGTGCGGCAGCATCCAAACACTGCTTCGAAATTAACAGCCGCATCCGCTTGTTGTCCATCGTGAGTAATCGCGGCACACATTGGGCCGACAATTTTTTCATCGCCAACTTATCATGTAAAATATTAATTGCCGTTCCGGTCGACATACCTACGGCCTTTGCTACTTTGCGCACTTTCGTTCGTCAATCAACGAGAATCATGTCGTGGACTTTTTGAATGATTTCCTCGGTAACCACGTCTGCCGGGAGTCCTGGTCGCTCCTCATCAAAAATGGATGTTCGCTCACGTTTAAATTCGTTGAACCAATATCTAACTGTGATCATAGATGGCGAAGTGTCCCCATAAACAGCATCCAACTTTGATTTTATCTCCTCGCATTTTTTCCCATTCAAAATCAAAAGGCGAATTACCGAACGATACTGCTCTTTTTCCATCTTAGCGAAAATCACGAAACACGTATTACTCGAATGGCTGCCAAATCCAAACTAACCTATCAATCAGTCCGCAATTTGTTTTGTCGTCATTTGATAGATGACAGCACACGATGATAACACCAACTTCCCTCAGGAACGCCCTCTGTCGTCTAACACGGGTACTTATTGAACCGCCCTCGTATGCACGAAATTAGTAAAGAGTGATGATTTTAAACGGATTGAAATATTCCTCCGGATTAAAGCAAAATTTTTGATAAAAATGGTAAGCGACGAATTCAGGAGTTGTACAAATAGTATTTTATAATTGCCTTGATATGATCCTTTTGAACAATTACGTTATTTTCCAAACTATTCATAAAGATAGAGCATTTCCCGTCTTCAAGCAAAAATTAGCGGAAGAAATAATTGAACAAATAAATAAAGAATAAAAGCAGCAGCAGAATGGGATATTACATTACCATCAAGATTTACTGGCCAACATTTTCCAATACGCATTGAAACAACTCCATCACAGAAATCTCGCAAACGTTGTGTTGTATATTTATAACAAAAAAAGAGAAAAGATTTGTCGTAAATGCAACGATAATGTATGTCGAAGACCATAAACGGGGCTCCCTATTATTAAATGTCGCTATACAGAAATGCAACCTGGCAACTGGCAATCCTGCAATAGAGATATCGAAATCAGGATGATCAACGTCCTCATTTAGATGACGCTGACAAATCAACTCCGTCCCCTCCGATTAAATCATAGGACGATGATAAAAGGAGACATAAGACCGGTGCGGGTGCGACTCACAATCTCAACTCTCGGATACCGACACGCTGTCGGACGTGTGCGCGATATTGTAATGTGCGACTCAAATTCTCGGATACCGACACGCTGTCGGACGCGTACGTAAAAGTGTATCGAGTAATCAAGTAATAAACGACCAGTTCAGTTTTTAACAATCATTAGGCACCTTATTAAGTGTCGCGCCTCACCACCTCCTTCCTACTCTACCGCGCTGTGCCGGGCAACCCCACATTACCGCGACGTTTCGGACGCGCAACAGATTCATTTTATTATTGCGATAATTGCCGTGTGGCTATATGTAATGACCATTTTAAGTATTATCATACTGTGCAAATCTATTAAATTTAATTACTCGAATTTTTTCAATGTATATATGTATTAACTTTATTGAACTGAATAAAATTTTGTTTTCCTATTTTATGTATTTAGAAACACTTCTATCATTATACAATAAAAAATTGTGGTGGTATGGGCCAATTTTCCATTTTTCCAAATAATGCAAATTGGTTAATTAATATTTTAAAGATCTTGTGTTAATGATTAAAAATATTAATGAATAGTAAAGAATTTGTGTTACTGTTAAAACTAGTAAAGAATAGTAAAAAATTTTTGTGTTCAAAGTAGCCTAATTTACAAATATTTAATAGCTATTGTACCTATCGACAGATATTAGTAAATTGAATCTTGAACTTTGAAATTTGAATTTACTTAATAGTAATATATCTGATAACTTACGTTCGACGTCGACTAATCCGAAATAATAGATTGAGGAGTGAACATCGCCTTTGACAGAAAGTGGGACACAGGCGCCCTTGCTGAGACAACTCAAGTTGGCGGCAGGGGGAGATTTCGTCCCCGTAAAGCAGGCGATTCTCACGATATATGGCAATATATGACTGACAAGACCGACAAGATCGAAAGAACCGAAAGCTGAGTAAAAACTCACTTAAAAACTCGCGAGGATTGAGCTGACACTAAGAACAGCAGCTACACTGATCTGACTCTCGATAAATACTGGAGAAAAACTGACTGAAACTGACTGAAAATTGCAAAGACTGACTGCAACTAAACACTGCAAAGACTCACTACAGCGAAGATGAACCTCTTACTTATAACCTCTATTTCTGTCTTTCTCTTTTCTTCGTAATCGCGATAGTCAGCATTTTTTTATGGGAACCAACGGACTTATCGTTCCACGGTGTTCTCAGGTTGCTGCGATATGACGAGAGACGGATCATGCACATCCGTTCTCAAAGCGGAAAATTTTAGTTAGTTTGTCAATGTCGCACATGATAACATAAATTTAGAAAACGCGGAGTAAAATGACGCAGGCCATGGACTTTTGCACGCGGTATTGCAGAGCACACCTAAAGTTTGCTTTATAGATTACGGGAACTAAACCACGAAGTGGTAAGAAGAGTGCAGTGTCAAGTGCCTGCGACCGGGCATCTGCAGTGTAAAGTATTCGCACACTGATAAGTCACGGAGCCTTCAAGGCTGATCCTTGAAGAGACAATTATTTTACTTAAAATCTAGTGGTTAATCTGCGTAACGATACTTTCGCTATTTGGCGGCGGTGACTGCCGGATTAAATTTAATTGAATTTAATAAGCTAGAAAAAAAGGGTAATTAAAAAGTGCAAATTATTTTGCTGAAGCAAAGTATAACAAATGATATGATCAAGACTACATCTAACATTATAATTAATTTTGGAATCAGAACGGCCCCGGTACGACGTTAACAGGCGAATACTGGGGTGAAAGAAAAGTGTAGGGAAGGGAGAGCTAAAAAGAAGAACGAAATAAAAAGAGGGGCAAGAGGGAATTCCGGGGAATTTCGGCACGTAACAATATATATATATATATAAATATATTGTTCTAAAACTTTCGCACTTTTATTTATTCTTTTTTTGAGCTTATTAAATTCAATTAAATTAGATCCGGCAGTCACCGCCGGACCATCTCAATCAATCTCCATAACATTGGATCCAATCAGCATACAGGGATCCTAGACCTCTCAAATTAAAGTTCTGTAAGTTGGATTTCATGTTAGATAATTTATTTATGTCTGAAATGCTAGCTACA
>NW_014554449.1:0-456 GCF_001313825.1 Dinoponera quadriceps | reverse complement strand
AATTTCGAAGACGAGTTGAAGTTGCCTACATAACGGTCTACTATAAATATTTCGTTGGGTTTGAGTAGCTCATAGTATAGCACCCCCTTCTTATCCCACCATATGCAGAGCAGTACCTTGTGGCCATGAATATTCCTTTGTGAAGTCGAGTTGGAGGGTCTAAACATTCTCATTTGTACTTTGAGTTGTTGTAGAAAATCCATTTTTCATCACCGGTCACAATCTGTACAGAAATGATTTCCTTTTCTGCCATGTGAGCAATAAAATGTATGCGGTCAAGCGGTTAGCGATAGCGGTTTCACTGAGTTCATGCAGGACCCATTTTCCTTCTTTTTTGATATTCCCTAGTGTATGCAGGCGACTCAGGATGTAGTGTGGGTTACTCCTAACTGTGCAGAGAGCTTTTGAGTCGATTGTGCAGCATGTTGATCAAGGAGTGCCTGCAATTTTGTGTCA
>NW_014554448.1:0-6529 GCF_001313825.1 Dinoponera quadriceps | reverse complement strand
GGACAATATTTTGAATAAAATATAACGTATATTTTTTTTACAATAAATTTATAATTTTTATAAAAAACACGGCGGAAACTTATTTGTATTACCAATAATTTGTAGAATTGTAGAGTTTACCATTTCAGAAAAATTATCCAAGAAAAATCGTATTGCAACCAAAGAAGATGTATTCTTTGAGATGTTAATTTCATCTGACTCATACGTACTCGATTTAAAAAATGGTATGTAAAAAAATGTTTTATGACTAATTGAAGATGCTCAAACTCTTTCGCAAAATGAACAATAAACAAAAACTATTTAACTTGTTTTCATTTTTATTATGAACTTAGCAAAAGAATTTAATATTCCTAATAATAAATTATTTTTCATTATAAAAAAGATATTAGATAATACAAAATGCTAATATAATTTCTCGTTTTAATTATATTCTACTTGATAATATTAACCCATTCGAGACGGCGAATTTTTTCGAACACGGTCTCTAGGAGCGAAATTTTTGTTTCTTTATATTATTTATTTTTAATAAAAAAACTTGTATACTATAGAAATAACTTAATTCGTAAGTCAATTCGCAAAAATAAGATGATTGCACACCGTGTGTGCAGCTCGCTCCTCAGAAAATTTTTATTGCGGGGAGCAGATTGAACACCATTTGTGCAATGTAAAGCAAAATAAAAATACATCATTAAGATTGATAAACATTTATGTCAAAAATAGTTAGATAACATAAAATCGTTATTTGCTTTCAATAATGAAGATAATGCAAAAAAAATTTTTAAGAAATAGTAAAAAGTCAAAAAAATAAAATTGAGTAATGAAGAAAATAATATAAACGAGGAATAAATTTTTTTAAAAATTCTAAAGGTAATAAAGTAATGTGCAAAGGCTGGCGACACCACGTTGGTGCCGTTTGTGTTCTGATTGTGTACTGTTGGTGTTCTGTTTGTGTTGTGTTTAAGTAACAACAAAGAATCCCGATTAGACGTGCAGACCGCATCGTGTTAAACTTATGCCAAATTTTGTTTTTCTATACTTCACAGATATTTTTAATTCAAAACAAATCTTATCTCGACGACCACTTCACTCAGAATGAGTGATAATTGCTTTTCATTATCATTGCATACACGGTGTGCAATCGGTCTCGAATGGGTTAATATATAAATGTTCAGAAGTTTTTAATGAAAGATCTATCCGGAATTCGTTCAATAGTAAACTCATATCCATCTTAGAAAGGGAAATATATGTCTTATAATTATTAAAAACAAAAAAATTAATTTAATAGAGTTCGCGTAAAGTTGCCGGCGATGGTTGTACGCTTTTGTCGGATCTCTCAGTCCTAAACTTCTGTTTTTGTGATGTGGATGCAGACAATCGTGTTGAGCTCTAGGGTTCACTGTTGTGATGAACTGAGTGTGCAATCGTTACGAAGTCGTGTGTGCAATCGTGTCGAGTCCAAGGGTGCAATGATGATAAGTCCGAGTGGTCAATCATGACGAATACTTCCTGTAAGGTGCAAAAGAAGTAGCAGTTTTGCCTAGTCGACACGCCTTTACAAGCCAGACTTGCCGTAAAGGCCAAGTTTGCTGCAAGGGCCGAATGTGTCGCAAGGTCCGAGTGTACGAGAGCGGTTCAATAAGTACCCGTGTTAGACGACAAAGGGCGTTCCTGAGGGAAGTTGGTGTTATCATCGTGTGCTGTCATCTATCAAACGACGGCAAAACAAATTGCAGACTGATTGATAGGTTAGTTTGGATTTGGCAGCCATTCGAGTAAGACGTGTTTCGTGATTTTCGCTAAGATGGAAAAAGAGCAGTATCGTTCGGTAATTCGCTTTTTGATTTTGGATGGGAAAAAATGCGAGGAGATAAAAGCAAAGTTGGATGCTGTTTATGGGGACACTTCGCCATCTATGACCACAGTTAGATATTGGTTCAACGAATTTAAACGTGGGTGAACATCCGTTTTTGATAAGGAGCGACCAGGACGCCCGGCAGACGTGGTTACCGAGGGAATTATTCAAAAAGTCCACGACATGATTCTTGCTGATCGACGAACAAAAGTGCGCGAAGTAGCAAAGGCCGTAGGTATGTCGACCGGAATGGCGATTAATATTTAACATGATAAGTTGGCGATGAAAAAATTGTCGGTCCGATGTGTGCCGCGATTGCTCACGGTGGACAAGAAGGATGCGGCTGTTAACTTCGAAGCAGTGTTTGGAGCGTTATGAATTGCTGCCGCACCCCCCGTATTCACCCGATCTGGCTCCCTGCGACTTTTTCTTGTTCCCTAACATGAAGAAATGGCTCTCGGGAAAAAAATTTAGCTTAAACGAGGAATTGATCGCCGAGACAGAGGCGTATTTTGGAGAGTTCGACAAATCCTATTTTTTTGAGGGGTTAAAAAAATGGCAGGAACGTTGGGAGAAGTGTATCTTTCTAAAAGGGAACTATGTTGAAAAATAAAAACAAATTTTTTGAAAATATGGTGTCTTTATTTCTAACACGGGTACTTATTGAACCGCCTTCGTAAATGTCCTTCAGTGGACTTGAGAACGACAATTACCTGTGCCGATGATGAATCGTGCAAAGTTACGTTATTGCGTCTCGAGATCGATGAACGGTTTCTATTTCTCTCTCTCTCGTCGATCTGTTCCCAAATCCTGTCGACGGTTTCCCTGTAGATCTTGAACTCTCGATGTATCAAGCGAAGACGCTGCAATACTGGACTCAAACTTTCGATGTTCCGAACAAAGGCTCCTCAACACTGAATATCCTCCAGTCCTCCTTTTTGACGAAGGCTTGGTATGCGAAAACTGCTTCAGCGTGGTCGAAAAGCTCGTTCTTTGCTCTGTTACGCATCTTCTTCTTGTAGCGTTTAACTGTTTTCTTCTCTTTCAACAACGCCTTCTGCGTCGATGCGCGATCACTGGCGTCTGATACTAGTGCCACATATAGGTAACATTGATTCGCGCTTGCCGCGGTGGGAAATACAGGAACAAACGGGGATTTTTTCCTTTACACAAATTTCTCCAAATTTCGTTTTGGGAAGAAATATGATTTTATTAATTTCAAATAAAATAAATATTTAATTGTGCACGTTTGTACCATGATGAGAAAGTCGAATTTTTAACCGTTCACGCTAGTATTTAGTACGACTTCCTCTGCATGGCGCAAATATGCGTAGCTAGATGTTTATTTTTTTTTATTATTAAGATTATTTATCTTTTTATGCAAAACGAAATTTTTGAGAAGGTATTGATAACAAAGAAAATCTCTATTAAATTAATTTTGGGTTAAGAAAACTATCAGTTAAGCAATATTTTCGACATTAATTTTAAGAACTACAAAGTATATTTTCTTTTCTAAGAAGAATATAAATTTAGTTTCAAATATTGTGTTATGTCCTGAGTATCTCGGAAAAAACAAACTCCCTTTTTATATATATTTGGGAAGCAGACGGAGTTCGGGAAAGTACTATTGTAAAAAGGATAAAATTATGATGGCTCGCCGTTAAACGCGCCGTGTGTTTCCCAACGCGTCTGTCATCTTTTCCGTCTTCATGTAAGATACGTAGTTTTATTATATCCTGGGTACCCCGGGAATAACGAATTCCTTTTTTTCTATAATTAAGATGATCTTGCCGCCTCCACGTAAGGCACGTAGTTGTTACATCCTGGGTACCTTGAGAGCAGCAAATTTCTTTTTATGATAGGGAAACAAACGGATTTGGGCAAGCGCTGTTGTAAAAAGATACGATTACACGCCGCCAAATGCGTCATGAGCTTCCCAACGCGTCTGCGACCTTATCCGCCTTCATATATAGTCAATCGGACTCAGGCCATTTGATGGAATTAGGTTCTTAGGATCATTTATGATATCTAGATGATATTGGGAATTTTCCAGAGTATCCGTTTTCCAATCTTCTATATCCGTTTTTCACGCAAACTCCTCTTATTGGCGATTGTCATCCGCCACCCCAAAAATTTTCCCTATATAAGCCTCACACTTTTGCCGCAAGCACTCTTTGCCCGTTTGACTACTGTCGTGTATTATCGTTTTCAACATCTTTTGCGTACTTACCATTACGGCTTCCGCCACGACTTCGGCTTTGTGTTCAGATCGAGATCTCTCTAGTGCATCCTATTTTATGAAACTTTCTTTGCGTGACTCGGGATTTCTTAAAGATATTCGTTTCGATATTCCGGTAATTAATCCGAGTATCAGAATCGATTTAACCGTAGTCAGTCAGTCAGTCAGTCAGTGTCAATCAGGCAGTGTCAATCAGTGAGTCATTTTCACTTCGCCTTCTGCTGCCGAACAACTCGCTGTGCAAGTCGGGATCTCTTAAGTGAACTATTTTTCTCGATATTCCAGGATCCTATAAATCCGGTACACAACGATCAACGAACCCATGTTCTACGTACTATTTACCACAGTTGATTCACCTAAATCGTAAGTCTCTATTTCATATTTAAACATGACTTTTAATCATTTCAATCCAATCTCCAATCTCATTTCACTCCTAAAAACACACACATTGCGTAATTATTATCTTCCTTGTNTGAATTTAACTTAAGAAAGCGACATTACTTTCCGGTCCCCCTAATATAATGATGTTTTTCTCGTCATACCGATACGTCAATGTGTTAAAAACTTCTTTTTCTCGTCATACCGATACGCTAAACATTCTTGTTACGTTAAATCCGATTGTATTCTATTAAGTTATACGAATTACTTTTTTACTTAATCTTACTTTAATCTTCATCTTGTATTTGTATTATTCAAATAATGCTGATTTATAAAAGTTTGTTTAATGTTAACCTACATATCTCATTGTTTAACTTTAGCAAACCCTTTCATCTTTTAAATATTGTATCGTTAACAATGACTTTTCTCATTAATTTATCACTATTGTTAACCCATGTGAGAACCAAATTATATTATTAGTATAATTAATAAACTGTTTTATTCAAAATATCCTAAATTTAACCAAGTTGTTAAAATTATTTATTCATTTCCTTTCAATTACTTAAATCTGAATTCCCCTTTCAACACTCTCATATGGTCCTATCCCAGGTAAAGAGATTAAGTTCTTTGACCTAAATAAAGGACCACCTAACGTACGTTCTGTGATCGGAGTAAATGGGCCTCTCTGGACCTTGACCTGATCTACAGACCTACCAGTACGTTTAGACCTCGCGAGTGCGCGAGTAAGCGATGTTTGTTATGTACATCCTCTTCTAGGACGTAACAATTGTACGGATTACAGATTTGTTTTCCATTAGAAACTTTTTAATATTTATATATTACTACTATCATATAATACAAATAAAACAAACAATTATTATAATATTAGTAGCTTAGATTATTAAATATCATTTATGAAATAAATTTATTTAAGAAAGAAATATTTAAAAAAATGAATTTTTTCCGCCTCGGCATCACTGTGCGACATTGTATTTTGTTAATAACGGTAACGAGTACAACCGTTGCATTTATTGTTATTTTACATATATACAATATATGTACATGAAACGAGCAGCAGCGAATCCTAAAAAAAGTTTTTAACACATTGACCGCCCAGCGTAGATCGAGTATGTTTCTCCTTGGGCACAAATGCACGCTGAACCGCAGTGTAATGCATTACCAATATACGTAATTATAATTAATGTTTGTTTTTCCACCGAAACGTGAATTGTTTTAGAAAACATTTATTTTCTTATTTTTAATCTCTTGCTGTTTTATTTTATTTCAGAATTTTGTATAAATTGTTTTGGAGAATATCACCAAAATAAGATAATTTGTGAATTCATTCGTTTACGTAAGGGTATGAGAGGCTGTTAAAATAATGTTATATTTATCTATATATGTGTTTATATACTTTATTATTATAAAATACTTTTGTGAAAAATTGAAACTATTGCAAGTTACTTATAATATCTTACTAAATTGGACGAAGAAAAGTGTCACCCGAAATCGGATTACGGAGCTTCCACGGTAAGATGGCCGTCACCCAAATTTGGATGACGTGGCGGTCAACGTGCTAAGGAGTTACGAACACTGGCCGTTCAAAAAACACTTAATGTGTGAAATTTTTGCTGACTACATTATTGACATTATGAAAATATCTTTTTGGGTGATATTTCTTGAATACTTTTATTTACATGTTACACAAAGTTTATTACAAAAAATTGTTATGTTACGCTGTTATTACTGCTTATTGTCCTCGTGAAAATTGCCATCGCAAATCAGTACCAAAAATATCTCGGTAAATATTGTATTGATTTAGCAATGGTTTTGCATTGATGTTCTAAAGGAGGCAATCAGATTTTTATGGCCAAGAAATCCATTATTATTGCATTGTCCAAAAGTATGCACTTTTAAGAATCTATTTCTCTAATGCGTTTCGAAAAATTTGAAAAATTACGAAAATTACAGCCTGTTATTCGAAATGACGCGCAGGTCTACGAGGTCTGTTAAAAGTATCGCGAATTTTGTGTTTTTTCAAGAATTATTTATTTATTCAT
>NW_014554447.1:5829-28593 GCF_001313825.1 Dinoponera quadriceps | reverse complement strand
TCGGTAAAACAGATCCAATTGCGCCAGAACCGGCCTATCTCATCTACTATAATTAATTGAGTTAAAGGATTTAGTAATCGTGTTTGATTCAGAGAATTTAGTTATAACGGCGCGTTTGCACCGTTGCCTCCCCCCGCGACCCGACCGACCATCCGTCGGATTGCTCACCGGCTCTTTGCGCCACACAAATCTTTCGACACGAAACACACACGTAAAACACGTGTGTGTGCACGGAACAACACACCGGTGTTGTCAAACAACAGCGTGCCGGAAAACACGACGGAAGCGGTATAAAAGCCCGCTCCGCCGTGGCAAATATGTCGAGTCCACCGGAGACAGCCATATCGAAAGATTGTAAACTACATTGGGTCCCGATCCGCAGGTTGAGGAACCAACTGTGTATGCGCCGTCACAGCTGTGAGTTCGCAGCCGCACTTGACTTCCTTTCCGACCGGTAAGACCGAGGTGGTGATAACGCCGTCTCTCCCGTGGAAGTCGCGGGTGCCGGTTCCCAAACATCTTTCCGGAATGATAAGTCAGCCGTCTCCACCGGGAGTTCCCGGCCTTCTCGCTCGTACGGACCTGAGGATATGGACGATTAGGGGTGGTGCGTTCGCCGCCTCCGTCGAGATTTCTTGAACTCGTCCGCTCAACTCCCGTCATCGGGCATTGCGCCTCCAGGGCAAACGGACGCCCCGGACTTCCACGGCGTAATCCGCGCCGCGTACCGGACAGACGAAGCGCGTCTGTCCGAACCCCGAACTGCATCTCACCAGAGGTGTCACCGAAAACGTCGACCGCCGCGAATTATACCGTACCGTCTCCGGCTGCACGCCAGCTAGGCCCGTCCGGCTGAGTCCACCGATATCGAACAAGATCACGATACCACGTGCCCTCCGCTCCGGGGCTCGACCAACGCGAGCACACTGCGTGCAACGACAGATACCGAGTAGAAGCCGAGCGCACCGTAATACCGCGACCCTCAAGTGCATCCCGTCGTATGCACGTCAACGCGAATTCCCGAAATTTAAAAGCACCGTGGCGACACGCGAACCATATTTATAAACACGCCGGAGCCACAACACCGCGCCTGCTTCCCGCTGTCACCGCGAGTCTCACGCACCGAGCGCCGTATGTCTTTGCGTAAGACACCTGTTATTCCGTGAATCTCGATACACCGAATGGCCGATTAAGACATCAAACCGGGTAACGGCCGAGCGGAAACGCAGCGAAAAACCGAGCACGGTCGACCAGACATCGCACGACCACCCCACCAACCACAGGCTGTCCAAGCAGCTAACGGAAGCAACAGCCCGGCGGGGTGCGGTCACAAAATTGAATAGCGCATTTGTTAATAAAGCTGAAACCTGATTTCGAGTAATATCGAAGCAGTAAGTTTAGTTAACAAATTACAGATCGGTCCGATGTTTCTATCATGCTTTGTTATTGAATTATGCATTTGTTAATTAAGGCAAATCATCATTTCGTTTAATATCGAAGCTTTATGCTTAATTAACAAATTACATATCTGTTCGATGTTTCTGTTATGTTTTGTTATTATATTATGCATTTGTTAATTAAGCCGAATCGTGATTTCAATTAATGTCGAAGCTTTCTGCTTAGTTAACAAATTACAGATCGGTCTGATATTTTTATTTTTATCTCACTTTGCTACTAAATTACGCATATGTTAATTAGGCTTAATCGTAATTTCGCTTCACATCGAAGCTTTATGCTTACTTAACAAATTACAGATCGCTCCGATGTTTCTATCTCGCTTCTTTATTGAATAGCGCATTTGTTAATTAAACTGAAACCTGATTTCGAGTAATATCGAAGCTTTATGCTGAGTTAACAAATTGCAGATCGATCCGATGTCTTTATCTAGCTTTTTTATTAAATAACCCATTTGTTTATCATAATTAAGCTGAATCATAATTTTGTTTAATATCGAGGTCATATGTATAGTTAGCAAGTTACAGATCGATTTGACGCTTCTGTCTTGCTTTGTTATTTAATATTTCATTTGTTAACTGAGTCGACTCTTGATACTGATTTCGTTGATACTAAATCTTTTCGCTTAATTGACAAATTACTAATCGGTTTCATGCTTTTATGTTGCATAGTTATTAGACGGTGCATTTGTTAATTAAATCGATTCCTGATCTTGTTTAATATCAAAATTTTGCATTTAATTACAAATTAGAATTTGTTCCTTCATAGTTAGGAAATTAAGAATCGGCTCGGCGGTTACGTCTCGTGTGTCTATCAACTGAAATATTTATTCAACAATTGAACAACTAACAATCTAATATGTTAATTAATTAAGTTGCATTGTAAATGATAATTTGTATTTGAGCGCCAAAAACAGAACCGAGGGTTGAGAATATATGCTGCGGTCGGGGATTGAGAGCCGCGAGATGAGAATCACGGCCGGCTCTCTCCATGGTGACTCTCCGCGCTGACTCTCAACATGGTCCGCGCTAGTCAATATAGCCGAGACCGTGGCAAACAGCGACGATCATTCTTCAATGGTTCTTCAGTCAGTTCAGTCGTCATATTCCGATATCCATTATCCTGGTCTATAATTCTGACACGACTTTGGCTATTTCACACGGATTCTTCTCCAATTCTCACAACTTTTGAACTAAGTCTCCGAACACGGCTACACGCACTTATATACGACTTTGGCAATTTTGACGAACTTTCTCTTTTCTCCTCCGTCACTGACGAAATATCTGAATATACGACTCTTGGCTACACCTACATGCATCATCTTCTGACTTCTTTTCCGATTTGGTGATCCGGACAGGCACGATCTACTTTACGACGACTCGGTTCCCTTTTGTTTAAGCTGTGTTCCTTTTTTTCCTTCCTGTTTTTCTCTCAATCTTCTTTCTATTTTAATTCTCTTATAAGTTTCATTCTATCCAGCGCAGACAACGAGAGTTGCAGTATATTTGTACGTCTCATCTTCGGTTCCGTGAAGTTCGCAAAACACAATGAATAAATTGTGGTTAATGGACACTCTCGACTCAGAACTCACGTTTCTTCCGTCCGATATCGGGCCTCTCTCTCCTACAGAGGCGGATATTTTGCTGGAATTTCTCGACGACATCGCCGGATCAGCGGTTCCATCACCCACGCTGAGGTCCCCGTCGCCGGCGGCCCCAAAGGTCGACCCGCCAGCTGTCGTACGATCGCCGCTACAGATTCTCCTCAACCCCCACAGCACCCTCGGGATAGCTGTTAGCCAAACCAAGGTCGACCGGACAAGTCAGGGGACGCATCGAGTTCTAACAGTCCCGGTATTCCCTCCTCCTTCATCCCCATACCTTCTCATTCTCTCCCGAGGCGGTCCTAGGGAAGAGTGCTACTCCCACGCAGCACCAACCCTACGGCTCGCAATCTCCTGTCCTTTCCGCGAGTTTTGGAGGGAAGAATGCTACCCCCGCGGAGCACCAACCCAACGACTCGCCATCTCCTGTCCTTTCCGCAAGTTTCAGAGAGAAGGGTGCTACCCTAGCGGAGCACCAACCCTCTGGCTCTTTGCACACCCCATCCACTGGACGGTCGTGGGAAATAATGCGGTGTCGGCATTGCACCAACCTCACGATCCTACACATCCTCTCTCTCCCAGCGCGGTCGTGGGTAAGCACGCTTCCATTCGGCGGCGCCTTCTCTATCCGTCGCCGAATCACTTCCCCTCAGAAAGTGTTGCCGAGAAAGGTGATAAACAACCTAGATTGGTCAGCCTTCAAGTATTCCTTCCTCAAAGGTGGCCCTCGATTGAGAGTACTGCTAGAGAGCGATACCACCTTCGAGGTACCTCCACTTCTGAGCCTTCTGGGATTTTTCTCGGGACTCTCCTAGCGGCCAGCGCCCTGACGAATAGTCCGCCATCTCGGTCGGGCGTACCTCCTGTTGTCGTTGAAGACAGCTCGCCCAGGATAACCGCATCGGATACACAGCCTGCATCTCCATCCGTCCAGTTACCTGTAGGCGATTTCATCCAGCCTAGCAAAGGAGTCCGCAAGACCCGACGAGCCGGCCGCCGCATTCAATTAAAACGGCTTCTTCACGAACTTTGGGGGACCACTCAGTTTACGGAGGCGGACTTCAATCGCAATATGGTTAAACCGAACCGTCCATTGAATGTGATAAGGTCCATCATTCGACTGCCGTTCAAGATCCGACTGGCAAGGTGGTAGCTGCGAGAAATTACTCTCCCATGTGTTTTCTACCCAATAGACATTCCCCCAACAGACCCGCGTCGGGTTATTTACAGTGCACACTGTGCTGAGGCTACTTACCGTGCAAATTCCATAAAAATCTGTCTTCCACCCGTTGTCTATCCGGCCGATATATCTTTCCAAGATTCTCGATTTCATATATACATCACGAAACGGGCAAAGGCATTATACCCTTTACCTGACAAGTGTGCGGCGCCTATTGTACCGCTCTCCAGCGTCTTTAACAACCCCCCCTCCACCCCCATCCTGTGTAAAGCGGCTTTACCGACTGACACAAAAAGGGGGAACTTTACTTGCGTTACAATCTCAGGGCTTTTGTACCCTTTGAGACGTAACACAATAGTCGAAAGAACATGACTGGCGACTAAATCCTGCGTTTCTCAATGTCAAATTGTGAAAGGAGACAAACTATAACGTGAGTGAAAATTTTAATGCTTATATATTATTTCCACGCAAGAAAGTCGAAGCAATCATTTGACGTGCGTTCTTTGCGTTTCTGCACTAAAAAAACACGAACTAATGCAAATTCACTTCGCCACTTAAAATTTTTCGTGTAATTACGTTAGTTCCACGAGAAAACGTGAACGAAAGCATTCTGCGAGCGAAATTTGCAATTCTACATGCAGTCGTATTCGAATGGACGTGATTGGCGACTAATCCATGTGTCACGTCCTTGGGCCCTCGGGAACGAAAACGCGTTGCTCTCCTTTTTGTTTTGGACCTACCTGTATTCACCGGCAATAACCCGGGAATGTAGAGAGCACCCGCCGCTTGCTTGGTAGTTAAATGATGGAAAAAGGAGCGGACAAGCAATGATTAATAACAATTTCAATATTTCGATACTTTTACTTTTATTTAAAGTTAATTAACTCGTTCGTGGCTGTCATTAAAATACTTGATATGTCGTCAAGGACGATAGGGTTCTCGGCAGACCCGTTGTTATCATTTTTGAGAGAAGTGAAATTCAACCCGCATACGACGGAGGCGATATATGCATCTAATTCAGGAGTTTCGATAGGAACTATATTATCGGAATCATCTTCGATTTGTGAACATTATTCGCGATCGCAGCCGGGCGGGTGAGAATTAAGTATTGGGTGAGTGCAAAAGTTCGTGCGGTGGTGCAATAGATGGCGTTAGAAGCGGCGTAAAGTTTTGTCATTAATACCGCTATCTCCGTAAGACATATCGTTGGAAAGGTGACGTGTGCAGCGTTCATTTCAAACAAAAGAATTTGTGTAGATACGAACTGCTTCGAGAAAGATTACTTTCAAAATGAGTGTCGAAAAGGCATTTACGGCATGTTATGCTTTACGAGATTCGGAAAGGAATAAACGTTGCAGCAGCCGTAAAAAACATTCAAGAGGTTTATCAAGATCAAGCACCAGCTAAACGAACTGTGGAAAAATGGTTTGCGAAATTTCGCCGCGGACAGTTTAACCTTGAAGACGAGCCACGCTCAGGTCGACCTTCAGACATTGATGACGATGTTGTGCGAACTTTAGTTCAGAATACTCCGCAAATTTCAACAGAGGAAGTTGCTACAGCACTTAACGTTGACCGATCAACCGCTTTTCGGCGTTTAAAAAAAATCGGTTTCGATTTGAAGCTCGATGTATGGGTGCCCCATTTGATGACGGAGAGGAACAAAATCCAGCGAGTTTCTGCTGCCGTTTTTTTACTCGGGCGGCTCAAAAACGAGCCGTTTTTGGATCGATTAGTGACGGGCGATGAGAAATGGGTCCTGTACAACAATGTTCAGCGCAAACGCACATGGAAACAGGCAGGTGAGCATGGTGAAGCAATGGCAAAGGCCGGTTTACACCCGATGAAGGTGATGCTCTGTGTTTGGTGGGATTGCAAGGGCATAATTTATTTTGAGTTTCTCCCCGCTGGTCAAACGATTGATTCGGACAAGTACTGTCGCCAATTAACCAATCTGAATCGAGAAATCAAACAGAAACGTCCGATTTTGTCAAATCGCAAGGGCGTAGTCTTTCACCACGACAACGCAAGACCACACGTTTCGAGACAGATGCTGCGCAAACTGAACAGCCTACAATGGAATGTTCTAACTCATCCACCGTATTCTCCTGATATCGCACCTTCTGATTATCACTTGTTCCGGTCATTGCAAAATCATTTAAATGGAAAAAAAATTGACTCTTTGGATGCCTTAAAAAACGTCGTGTCTTCGTTCTTCGAATCTAAACCGCGCAGTTTTTATGATCGGGGCATCCGTATGCTGCCAGAACGTTGGAAAAAGATTATAGACAACGATGGAGAATATATCATTGATTGAATAAAGAACTTTGTTTGCCTAATCACTGTCTGACTTTTACTCACAAACTCCGCATGCACTTTTGCACTCACCCAATAGTTTCCAAATCGAAAATATCGTCGAGGATGCTTTATTACCGTAAGTTTACTTTGGAATATTTCAATTAATAATATCGTAGTGCGCAGTTGCTCTATATAATAATCTGATACAAAGACACAATCTGGTCGGAGATAACTCGTAGTCTGCTTAGCTTAACTGCTGTTCGAGCTTTTTATCTCTGAGTTTACGTTCTCCTTGATATTTTTTATAAGGTATCTATTAATACGTGCATTTCATATTAATGTTTAAATTTCCTTTTGATTCTATGTAAGGTTCTTCAGATCGTACTTTTTGTAACTAACTCAACTCCAAGGTGAGCTACTACGTATAGATATGCGCTGGGACTCGGCATAGCAAGCTCTGCTCCTAGGCAAGCAACCTGGATAACAATTGCAAGAAGGACAATATAACAAGCTCAACTCCGAGGTAAGCTACCAGGGTGGGGAAGTAGAAGCGATGGAACTTACAACAAAGGACACTTATAATTAGTTCCTCCAAAGTGCCTTAGTTAGAATTAATTGATTGATGACGTATTGACTTGAGAATTGTCAGCTTCAATAAGTAAGTGGTCTTTAATTTTGAATTATTTCCAAAAATGGTCTCAAAATTTGGCAAAATGTTAATAAAAATTTAAATTTGGCAAAGAACAATTATGTGACACTCTGATTCAGACGTAACTGCTTCATTACAACTAGATAGACTCTAAACGAGATTCCAAGAATTATCATAAGTTAGTTAGAGTTCTATCTGTTCACAGGTCTGGGATGCAGCGGTGGAATAAAACACAAGACACTTTATACGTCGGAGAATTCGCATGGAATCGTAACATCCACTTTGTTTATTTCATGAATACATAAAAGAAGATTTACGTTACGAACGGCTGTCACAAGGCTCGTGCGCACACAGTAGAGGCGCGGTTTGAAGGCGGTAAGACATGAACTCACTGCACAGTGTTTAAATTGCCTGAGTTGCCGGGAGCGTATGTAAAATCGCTCGTTTCTCAGGGAACAGACTAACTTGCCTCGTATGAGGGAACAAGCCGCTCTAGAGGTAAATATGGAGTGTCGAATAATTAAGATGACTGACTGACTGACCGTAAAGGAAAGACAATCGGAGACGAAAAAACGGTGGCAAAAGACGAATTGTAAAGACTAAAGACAAGAACGAAAAGGACTGAGAAACAGTCAAACAGACAGACGAATAAAGAACCGCAAAAGACGAGGGTTGAAGCGCGCGAGTACTTATAGTTTTAGACGACAAAAGTGGGGAGGGCACCGAGGTGGATGCTCGCGCTTCGGAAAGTATCAAAGAAGGTCGGTGCCCATGTTGTTTATGAATTGTTTTAATAACACATATAAGGGTTGCCCGAGTAAGTTGAGATTTATTTGAAATGCGGATAGAGGCTTCCGAGTAGCTCGAGGTATGCAAAATATATAGAGATTTCTGAGAAGCTCAAGGTATGCCCGGTCGTTTCTGGATTGTGTATATTAATTTAGTATGTGAATTTTAATTCGATGCTCTCGCCAGTGACGTATTAATAAATTAAATTGTTCGACACTCAGTATTGTAAATAAATTTTAGATATGAATGCTCATTCACGGTGAGCTTAATAATGGTGCAATGAGTAGTACCAGTATATTCTTATTTTATCTATGTTGTTATCTAATATAGTGTGTAAGCGAATTTTGTAATTGTATAGCGGAGAAAATTATTAATTCTTCTACATATACGTATGGTTGTAACTTTCGCCTTTGATATAAAATAAAGTGATGTTTGCAAGGTATTCTTCCTGTAGCAATTTTGTGTGAGTGTGACGTGCGTTCTTATTAGATAATAATAATAATAAGAATAATGCTTATAATATTACTGAGTATTTAAGTGCGTCATTATTTTTCATATAATTAGGTTACATCTTGTATGGCGGCTGAGTGTCAGTTAACGATGAAAAGTGATATTATATGTGGTGGTGGTATATGTATGACTATCCACACATATGCATATAGTTATACCGTTGCGGCTCGAGCGAAGCTCGACCGCCGGGTTGCAGCGCGACAGGCGAGATAGTCTGACGCGCGCTGGACCTTCGCCGCCGTAGCTAGCGGCGCACGCCGCCCGGGTGATCAGCCCGCGAGCGAGTTCGCTTGCAGGTGGCTATATAAAAACGCTCCATAGGAACGCTCGAAGAGACTGTTCTAATTTGCCATAGCACTCAGGTCGATAAAACAGTGAGCATACGTTTATCGAGTCTTTTCGAGTGTGTGTTTTTTGGGTCCTTTGTTGATGATAACCCTTCCTTGGTACCAGCATTCGGTGCGGATCACCATTCATTACAACTCAGTGTTATCGCGAAGCTTGGCAACCCGTCTCTAGGCACGGGTAATCCGGGGTCTTCAATATCTACCTTCGGAGTTGAGGAGATTTCCGGAGCGATCGGTCGCCGACGGCGGGGAAGACCTTCTTCGCGGGGCACCAGAATCCGTTCTCAGAGCAGTCCGACTTCCATCGTCGGCATCGTGGGTCACTAAGGACCCGGTCTGTCACAAGAGCAACAGCCAATTACCGTCAGCAACGTGGGTCGCTGACGGACGGTTTACGTTGTACCCATAAGGACACCTACGCCAACGGCAAGGCGGGTCGTACAAGGCCCTGTACGTCTTTGCCTCAGGCATATCACATCGCCTGCCAAGTGGGTCGCTGGCGGCACTTCCCTCGGTCCGTCGAAAGATTCAGCGTTCGGTGCAGGGAAGTCCCCCCCCCCCCGCAGCATCGTGCGTGCGTCAAAGGGTCCTGAAGGGCCTTCAGATGACAACAGGTCATCAGGAACGTAGCTCCTCTCCGCCTGGAGAGGCGGGAGACCCGACGGCAAACCGCCTTCCAAAGGGCATTTCGCGCCCTTCGCGCTTCGGCAAACCGTTTCGCATCGCGCATCGAGCCTCGTAAGGCACCACGTCCGTGGGCAAAGGGGCAAGTGATTTTTTTTTCCACAAAATCGTTCATAATGTAATTGCCGTTTTTCGAAAAATAATAGTATGCTATCGACAGATATTTTTTGACACACCTATACACCTTACACACATATACACACATACACACGAGTATTTCCAGCCTACGGATGCAATCGGAGCGCGGGCAATACAATGAAACTGTGGGAGCAGATGACGAGAATGAAGTGGCGGAATGTACGGAAGTATTGCTGTCGCGCGGCAATTGCAATCGTGGCCAGGCCGTGGGACAAAAGCTCTTCGTCGCGCCATTCTGCGTAGTACGCACGTGCTCTCGCGTCACCCACGAAGGCGACGTCGACCCGGACGGATCTCCTGCGTGGCGTACGGCGCATGACTGTCCCGCGCGTCAACTCTCCACCGAATTTAGGCAACTGAATCGGCGCTCGCTCCTCCACCCTATTTGAATGTTCGAAACACATACATATATTTAAAAAACTCGGCTTTTAGTTAGTTTTGTATTAGATTATAAGTCCTTTGTAGTGTATAAGTATGGTGTGACATAGCAGTGTGCGCTCGGGAGGACGTCACCGCAGTTAAGACGTTTAATTTATTATTGGTAATACAAATAAGTTTCTGCCGTTTTTTTTATAAAAATTATCAATTTATTGTAAAAAAAATTATACGTTACATTTTATTCAAAATATTGTCCGTCACTAGTTATTACTTTTTGCCATCTTTCTGGCAGCATTCGGATTCCACGTCGAAAAAACTCTTCATCTTTTGAGACTACCCTTGAATCGACCCAATTTTTGGCTTCTTCGTAAGAAGTGAAGTGCTGCTCGTCCAGGGCGTGAGCCATCGACCGGAATAAGTGATAGTCCGAAGGAGCAATATCTGGTGAATACGGCGGGTGGGGTAAGACATCCTATTGTAAAGCTTCCAAAGTATCCTTGACGAATTTTGCAACATGTGGCCGAGCGTCGTGCTGAAAAATCACTTTGTCATGTCTTTTGGCATATTGGAGGCGTTTAAGCTTCAATTCTTAATTGCATCAGTTGCTGTTGATAACGTTCTCCAGTGATAGTTTCGTTAGGCTGAAGTAGCTCGTAAAAGATTACTCTGAGCTGATCTCACCAGATGCACAACATTAGCTTCTTACCATGAATATTCGGTTTGGCCGTTGAAGTTGGTGCATAGCCGGGCTTACCCCATGATTTCCTACGCTTTGGGTTGTCGTAGTCCACTTTTCATCCCCCGTCACTATTAGATGCAAAAAACCCTTCCGATTTTGTCTTTGGAGAAGTTGTTCGCACGTGAAAAGACGGCGTTCGACGTCTCTGGGTTTGAGTTCATGCGGAACCCAATTTCCTTGCTTTTGTACCATACCAATGGTCTTGAGACGGTTTGAAATCGCTTGTTGAGTCACTCCCAAGTTTTCTGCGAGCTGCTCCTGAGTTTGGCATGAGTCTTGGTCCAATAATGCTTCTAACTCAGCGTCTTCAAACTTTACTGGCCTTCCTTCGCGTTCTTTATCTTCCACGTCAAACTCGCCGTTTTTAAACTTTTGGAACCACTCACGACAACTTCTCTCACTTAAAGCAGCATCACCGTAAACTTCTACAAGCGACCGATGCGCCTCAGCAGCAGATTTCTTTAAATGAAAGAAATAAATCAAAATTTCCCGCAAATGACTCTTATTCGGTATAAAACTCAACATTTTCGAACGAAAAAAATGTATACTACCAATACAAAGTCAATAGTATTTTAAAGTTATTTTGTTGCCAGGTGTCCAAACTTTTTATATGATGTTTTACATCTGACAATTTCAAAGTAATCTTGTCGGTGGAGCCATCTTTTGAAAACGGCGGAAACTTATTTGTATAACTAATATAATGTTAAACAAATTTCTATTGCTCTTTTGCCATATAAATATTAAGATGCGAGTTTTAGTGTATATTGTTTGTCGGCGTTTGTGAATCTATTGAGTCATAAATTCTAACGTTCGGTTTTGTAATTGTTAAGTTATTAAGCAAATGGGAACTTATATTCAATGCGGAGCATGGTGTGTATAGTGTATGTTTATACTGTAATATAAAATATATTGTAATATACTGTAATATATTGTAATATAAATTATATAATAAAATATATTGCAATATATTGTAATATATTGTAATATAAATTATATTGTAATATAGTGTATGTTTATATTGTAATATACGTCGCAGCTTGTAAAGTGTCATGAGAATAAAACGTTTTATATAATGAATTTAATAATATGCTTTGAAATTTAACGTGTGCTCTTTTACTATTGATGATTGATATTGTAAATTTATAACATAACAATTAATAATGTATAACTGTATCTTTTGTCTTTATTTGAATAAAATGAATTGTTAAATCGTAACGGCTGCAATAGTTTTTATAATTACCGCGAATTCTGTCGTCGTGTTTGCTCGCAATCAATAATTATTTAAATTAATTATATGTGATATATATATCTCTCGTATACAGCTATTTTCCGTTGTGTCGGTCTCTGATCGGTCGATCTGGGCTTTAAGAGTCTCGTCTTGATATCAGGGGAATTTGAACAGGTGAAAGTGACGTTGGTGAATAATATATGGGCCCTATTGTATAGACAGAGAGCAGAGATGCTGTTGCGTTAGGGTCTTACGCACGGTACCGTTACTCGGACGCACATTTATATCAAGGCTGTGTGGAGTCTTGCCTGCATTCGAGTACGAGTTAAATGATTCGACTAGACAGCTGTGGCCGAACGAGACAAATATTGTCGCAACAAATATTATTGCGCTGCGCGGCGTCGACAAATTGGCGCGCAGCGTAATTCTCGCAAACGATGCATGGTACAGAAGCGCAGAGTTCACCGACGCTGCCGAAATGAGAATTGACATAGTCTATAGTTCGCCGCGAGGCGAACGCCCGTCATCACGGACCTGTGGAGTTACTATCTGAACGTGCGGAAGCGCTACAATCTCCTGTTGCGCAACGCGAATAACCCCGGCGAACCCGACACCAATTGCCGCGTTTACACCGCAGAAAGAAGGAGAAATTGTACAAGGGCGTGGCCTGTAATCTATACTGTTATCTGAACTTTGCTTAGAGCGCCGTTTACTCGCAGACAGTGAGCACGGCGGTGACGTCGCTTGCGCGCATGGTGTTCAAAGAGACCGAGTGAATCGTCGGATGCACTTTTCTGCGACATCTGCGCGACGTTGAGCGTAGAGAAGTCGTTTGTCGCATGGTTTTCGAGAACACGGATGGCATCATGGTGCATTTTCGGGGTGACGGCTACGCGAGCGGACATTGCAGCAATGGCGGCTGCGACGACGACGCCGCGCGGGAGGCGGCCGTTCGCGGCGAGACCGCTCTGGTGACTCTGGTCAATGAAACTTTCGCGCGATTCGGGCAGCGCGACATACGCATTGACGCAGAGAACTCGAGCGACGCCATATGCAACATCATGGGCAAGAAGAAGTACTGGATACTGCTTACGTATGGCCAATGCTCGACCAAGGGATTCGTGCGTAACGCATCACCGTTCGTCAAGAATCTCGTGCTATCGCTGCAACGCAACGTGGTTTGACTCGTCGAGCGCTCGGTGCACATCGACAGCGAGTCTATCGTCGCCGCTGCTTTGCCGTCTTTCCGTCTCATCATCGCGGACCCGATCGCTTTGTTTTGCTTTATATACGACGCATTGGAACGCCATTGCATAACGCACGGCGTTCGCACTTTCGCCTTCTCGTACATTCCGAATCAGCGCGGTCGCAACGACAACAAGGCCGAGTTCGTCACAAACGCCATCACGCGCCACGGCTTTGCGCTCGACGAACGAGTGCAGAGTCTGTTTGTGCTCCATTGCCGAGACCTGACTCTGATCTGCTTTCGTCTGCTTTGACGGCGGTGACCAATCGAACTATTTAACCAGGTGATTCCGCTTAGCCGCAATGTGGCTCGTCTAAGCCCATGTTTCGGAATTGCCACGGGAGAAAGAGAGAGAAGGAGAGAGAGAAAGGGTCGGCGTGGTTGGACGTCCTCATATATTCTACTATTATATACAGTATGTATAGTCTGTTGTTAGGCTGGATCTACGTAAAATGGGGGTAGGACAAATGTCAGGTCAAAGGAAATGGTTTCCTGGTCTAGGGGACGTCCGGCTGCTTGCGGCCCCCGCTGCTAGTCAACGCCGGGTCCGGGAGTCCGCAGTCGATCCGCTGACGAAGTCGCTTACTGGAGCTCCACTGGTCGGGGTGCTTCTCCGGGGCTGCCATGTCCTGGTGTGGTCGGCTCGGTCCTGCTGGCTGGCCTCGGAGTTTCTCTGGTCGGTCCTCGAGTTTGGCCTCGGTGCTGAACGGACGGAGACTCTCTTCTCGGTGAATCAGGTGGTGGCTTTATAACCGGGCTGGAGAGCCAGCGAGGGGGCTGTGTCCCTAGTGCCACTTAGTGGTGGTGTGATGTTACTTACCCACGAGGAGTAATGATTTCATCACGACCGAGTGAGGTCGACCAGTGTTATAACGGCGTGTGTAGGTTAAAGGTGAGCACCGATATCGGTTGCACGCGCCTCTTCGGTGGAGTTGGTTTCCATTTCCGGTCGCCTGTCCAATGCTCTCTGTGTGGCTTGCTCTCTAAAGCTCGCCGGAGAACAAGTGCCTGCCTGGCGCGCTGCGAGGCCTACTTATAGGCCGCGAGCCGCAATCTCGCCAGCGAGCGACTGGGGCCAAGCGCACGCCGCCCAGCGGCGTTTCGGTGGTACCACTCTAGTAGCATTTTCGTCCTTGAGAGAACGCAGCTGCTCGTATGCCGCCCAGCAGCGCATCGGCAGCATTACTTATCCGATGTAAGTAGTTAACGCACGATGTTATGCGCCCTTCGGCCTATGGTGGTTTCAGCCAGGTAACAAAGGCCCCTTAGCACTTTGTTACAGCTACTTTAAGATCATTTGTTGCTTGGCCTTGTACTTTCTGCAGGTGGTCGAGGAGATTAAGTGCATTGCCACTAAGGAAGCTCTCTGGAAATGATTTCGGAACTACGAATGACCGCACAGCAGCTCGACCAGGCGCTGCAATCGGCCTATTCGGAATGGTTGGCCAGGAGGTACACCGGCGACGAACCGTGCGTCGCGCTTACTTGGACGACAAAGGAGCAGGAAGTCGCCAGTCAGAACACCATCACGACGACGGTTTTTTGAAGCTAATTAGATGAGGATACGTGGAATGAATACCGCTCAATGTCAACGACGCGAACTTTCATTAAGATTAATAAAATGCTCAGTTGAACCGGATACTGTTTTTTTCGTTCCTTTTGCATTACCAAGCAATCCTTCCCAATGTCCGAAGCAATCGCCGTTGCAATTCGTCGTCTCGCAATGACAGGCTGAAACGTTCGCTCTATCGAACGTGCGCAAAGCGACGACCTCGTTTCCGTAGAGTAATTGGCCTCGCTGGCTTGCGACATAGAGCGGCGCACGCTGTCCGCGTCGCCCAACTCGCCTCTCTGGAACATAAGACCCGCGATCGTGGAGTTTCATAGCAAAATGACGCTCACGGCCGCACGATTCTGCCACGACGTGACAATCGCACACATACACCCCTTCAAAACGGACGACTAGGCAGTGTTCAAAATTCCAATTGAATCTCAACGGAAAAAGTTAATGTTATCATGCTCATCATACGTAAGCCGAGCATGATGCAGGAAACGAGCCGCGATCTCGAAATAATAACACGCGGATTGCGAACTGACAACAAACCAAATAAATATGAAACACGCGTGTCTGATCACGTGTTTGGTTATAAGAACATAATTGTCAATATCAAAAAACATAGCCACATTTGAACATGATCGAAAAGGCTTCGTCCGATCGAAGGTCAATCGATCTATTCGTTCCGCTTGGAAAAAAATTATATCGGTATAAAACTGGGTGCCTTGAGAGCACCGAAGAAGAAACGTTGAGCGAACATAGTGAGATAAAGAGAGACTTTCAAATCGAATTAGAACAAGTTTCGGTTCTAATAGTTCGCGTATCTCGGCTCGCTACGGGTTCGACCGTCCGTGCGAGAATTCAAAGCTCTTTCTCAATCCATCTCGTTGCGAGATCTCATTAGCATCCTCGCGACAATTTCGCGAGTAATCGCCGGTCTTTCCGTTTACTCATATTTGTCATTTGTTGAACATCGTGATCGTCGAATCGTGTTGCATCCTCTAACGGTGGTTGCGCGTGGCGAACAGGAAGAAGAACACCATCACGCCCCGCACTGTGAGGGCCAGATCGCCATTCTGTCTCAACAGCCGAATGACCCACTGCACAACCGAAACTCGAGTTCAAAGAATTTCCCTTGCCACCGATCCTTCATTGCATTCCATGCCCTGCGCTAGGCAGATCCAACGGTAGCGTTGCACGCGAGCAATTGAGTGCATTCACTCACAAACAGGCAGCGACACGCACCGACGCCGCCGAAGCGACGGCTACGCATTGCTGCCAAATGGCCATCAGCGGCTCGGAATCGACGGCGACCCGATGACGTACGTTCGAATGGCGGAGGAGGCCATACTTCGCAACGCCGAAGCCTTGTCGCGAGAACTGGTGCCCATCTGCCTGACTGTAGTGGCGTTGAAGTCGCTGCATTGGCGACGGGCTAAGATCAATGTCGCGTTTGAAACCATCTCAATAGCGCTAACGTGCTAGTGATACCTTGCGAAGTAAAGTCTTGGTCGGAACAACAATCGGATCAATTGCCGTCGGACCATCCTGAATAATTGCCAGCAGAGCCCGTAAAACTCGGAAACGGTCGCTGCGTACTGTCACAGCAGCGCTCGAAAGTGCTGCTGCGCATCGCCGAGCCCCAGCGCAAGGCAGCCGTTCTGGCGGACCTACTGAGGCGCGTAGACGACTCGGCGGCGCTTGCAATCGGGCGCGCCACAAGCGAGATGGAGGCTCGAGTGACAAGGGACGAGGAAGATCGCGTCCGGACTCATTACGACCGCAGAGTCGCTGGAACGCCGAGAGCGAGAACATACGGAACGCCTCGCGATTCTGCGCGATTCCGCAGAGTCCTTAGCGTGCATCAGCGCGATTGTGAACGAAGTGCAAACCGTCGTGATAAGACTAGCTCCGGTACTGGCTACTCGGACGTGCAACCAACGCGCGCTCAACGACCGGCTTTAGGCAGACGAGGCTAATGTGGACCGTTTCGCGATCAGTCTCATGTGCGAACAAACGCATCGTGAGACATGCTCCTCAACACTCTCCGACAAGATACTGCGTTACGTGAGCGCAGTCAAGTATCCGCAGACCAGATATTCCGCGATCTTGCACGATGCGCGCGAGGCGTACGTAGAGTGGCAACGCGAACGGATCATGCGCGACCTACTCTCTCGAATGCAGTCTCGACGAGACGTGAACTCGCAATTGTACCCGCTGACACGAGGCAACGAGACGAGAGACCGTCTCGTGTCGTTTTCGAACTTCTACGAGACGATGGAAATCGTTTGCGCTATTCGAACGTCACTTCTGCGCGGATGCTTCGGCGGGACTGCTCTGCGAATGTGCTTCATCTCAAATTGGCACCGTTATCAAAAGTATTGGCTTTTTTGATGCGGACAAGTTGCTGCTCCTATCGGTACCCAGCATTCTTCACATTGTAGTGAATCTATTCGAGCTACGCCCGATACAAGCGGCCAAAATCCCGTTGGGTTTTCCACTACAGGCGCGGCGATTGCGATCGAGCAAGGAGGGAAATAGAACAGAGAAAGGAATATAGTCTGCGACGTTCCACGCTCCGCCTGACTCGCGGCGGGAACGTCCTCGTGTATCTGAGAGAGAGTGTCGGTCGCGGCCCTGGGATGGTTCGCCGGATGTCCAGGTTCGGTTTGGAAGGCGAAGAGAGTCTCGTTTTAATAGTAACAATCGGTTTATTTCTTCGTTGTGTTACAACGGACGGGTGTTTGTAGTCCAGGGTTTAAACGGTTGACAGCGTGTTGTGTATATTGCCCGACGCACGTGTATTTTAGTCGAACAGCTGATAGCTCGTGCTTCGTGGCGAGATGGTTGTGCGGTAGGACGGGCGCGGTTCGGTGAGTTGCGGCGCGTTGTATACAATAGTCGCGAGTGGCGATCGGAAGAGCCACGGGGAGCGGGCGCAGTGTTTTTGATTCGCGTACGGTTTCTACTAGATCGCCTTTAGTTTCTCCGCGATGCTTTCCCGATGCCTTTTAATTGTCGCCGAGAGTG
Source organism: Dinoponera quadriceps (assembly GCF_001313825.1). Taxonomy (NCBI): domain Eukaryota; kingdom Metazoa; phylum Arthropoda; class Insecta; order Hymenoptera; family Formicidae; genus Dinoponera; species Dinoponera quadriceps. The sequence continues at coordinate 10,764 of NW_014554447.1, read as the reverse complement.
TAATCGGTGGCCACACGCAAGTGGCCCGAGGAGCGGACGCACTCTCTCGATCCTAAGGCCCTACGGGGTCGGAGCGGTGCGGCACTCAGGAGGTATTACTCCTGCAGCGTCGCGAATCTCCCGTGGGGACTGCTACACCAGTAGCACGCGGAGAGGCGCGGTGCGATAACAATGAACGGTCGGTGCGGTCTTGATAGCGACTGCTTCACTAGGAGAGTCGGGGCCGAGAACGCACGGCGGAGACGGCGAAGTCGCCACCCCCTTACCCGTTGACTTTCTTAGTGAAGCGTGCTCCTCCCCCCGGATCTTATCTACTAAAGTTCGCTCTCGTGGTTGCTCGCATACAACCCTGGTACGGTGACGCGAGGGACCCAGTGTCCCTTCCTAGACGGCGGTGATTCGAGCCGAGATCATGCGGCTAGACCTGACCGAGAATGCTCGGTGGAGACGGCGAAGACACCACCCCGGACTTGTCGGGCCGTATGTCATCGCTCGCAGGCTGGCGGGGAACCGGTAACTCGCGGTGGAGACGGTATTCCGTCCCAGGATAGGATGGTAAATGCAACTGCGGACACGCAGCTGGGACGGCGAACACACCTTCTCGGTTCCCCGACAAATCAGGATGCGAGTGCGGCTACGAATACGCAGCTGGGGCGGCGAACACACTACCCCGGTTCCTCGGCAATGGATGACGGGATCCGGAGCAGCCTGAGAACGTCTCGTTCTGGCTGACTCCGGTGGAATCGGCCAAGATGCCTTCGCCGGTCGGAATATATATCCGACGGAGGCTCTCTGTTTATGTTTACGGCCACGCACGTGATCACGCTCTCGGCGAAAGCGCGCCACGTGCGTGCCGTGTCAGCTTAGGATGGCGCAAAGCGGTGAGCGACCCGACAGATGGTCGGTCGGGTCATGGGGAGGGTAACGGCGCTACTGTGTCGTCACAAGTCGATCTAAGAAAAAATTTTTTTTTTTATTTTTTGTACAAGGCAAACCGCTCGGTGAGTCTCGAAGCAAATAGTACATGCTTCGCGCCTCGTTGATGTAACGCACGTACCGATCGAGAGGCAAGAGTGCCGAAGGGTCGTCCTTGGGGCGAGTAATTCCTTTCTCGCGCGACGACTCTACCTTTCACGCGTCTTCGTCCTCTTCGTCTCGGCGTAGATAGCGACAAATATTCCCGTGTAGCGCCGAGGAAATTATCGCGAAGGACACAAGCAGCCAGACAAAAGTGAACGACTCCACCCCGAAGCTGTCCATGGTGGCTAAACGAAACAGCACGTCAAGCGTGGCGTCTTCGCCGGCGGCTGCTGTTGCAAATCGAGGTCGTGATCCGAAAGAAGAACGGACGCTATACCGGTTTCGGTTAGTGTTTACTAAGCGCGACGAATTCGATCGACACCAGTTTGCCCTCTCCGTTCTCCTAGAATCGTTGCTCTCGAAGTTGTTCTCGAAACAATCGTTCATCACCGTCCGCGACCTTCTTGACGACGTTGCGGCAAATGCGTTCCATCCAGGACTCGCTACACGATCCGCTGGTTACATCGTACTGTGGTGAACCGGGCAAATGCAGCAATAGATTCTTACAATGGTTGGCGAAAACTCGCGTGGTCAAACTCGCGCAACGGCAGCAGCAACGGTCTCTCGCCTCTGGCCCCATGGAGCAAGTCCCGCTCCAGATCCCGCGTGAAAAGCGTGCCTTGATCAAGCTTGCACAATCCGGACCCGCCGCACATCTGTTGGCCGGCGTGCCACTGCACGCGAATTCGTCCGCTGACCGATCTCTCACTCACGATCGCGTCAATGAGTTCTCGCGCGCCATTTCGTAGCCCCATGACGGCGAGTGACTGACTGATTGACTGACCGGCTGACCGACCGACCGTGACAGAACGACCTATTATTCGTGATTCACATGGCACTGGTTGAAATAATCTCTCTAGGTGACGTTGCTATTGCCTGGCTCGTTGAGTTTATCGACGCGGCAATCTTTCCCGTTTATGCGAAAGACGATTGCGTTTTCGAATATAAGCGCAGCGGAGCTGTCGCTTGTCGGCTAAAGCGCGCAGTACAGCCAATCGAGACTGCTCGTAGTATCACGTCGCGGGTTGACACACTTTTGCTTGTTACTTCGCTGGCATACGATCGCTAATATCTTGTTCCCCACTGGAGCCAATAGCGTCAAGGTTCCCTCGCATTCGGCGGAATTATAAATCATACTGACCTCCACCGCAAGCGCGTCGATCTACGTTTTAGCGGCATCTATGCTTCCAAAGTCAAAGACGGGCGGCGCAGGATATTTGCGCGGTTGAAAGAGTGCTTTTGAGAGAGTACCCTTCAAGGCCTTGACATCGACGATCACATCAACTTGGTTGTGGTCGAGACGATCGTACGTTAATAAACCGATTAAACCGTTCTCGGATTTGGAAAATGACATGTAGGCGCAGCTCTTCGGCGCTCTGAAAGCCATACATTACGTTGATCTCTGCCAATTATTGAGACTTGGCGTCCGCGAACGGTTTGCTGTCCGCGTATAAGCAAACAGTATCATCATTATTGCCACGGTGTACCACTTACGGCTTCATGAATGGGCGATCAAGTACGCAACGCTCGGCCAGTGGATGAATTTCGAGTGTTTGTTCGGTTCGACGAAAATCGCGTTAGACGAGCATAAGAACGATGGGATTACTATGCCGATGTGTATAGTGTTGAGAGCCGTCTGCACGTACGGAGACTAATGTGCGTCCTTGCGTTCATTCATCGAGCAGTACAGATCGGGCGCCTTATAACCGCCGCCGCTGTGGCTGCGGCGTCCGTCGATCAGTTCACGGGCGTTTTCACCGCATCCAAAAGATAGCTCGACACAATGGGTCCTTCGATCCTCCCGTAATTTGAGCTCATTCAGATTTATTATGTCGAAATCACGCCTGCAGAACTCGTCCGCTTCCGCCAGTCAGTCGGCCACGATCCACGGATCGATCGACAGAGTATGGTCCTTCATTTGATCACAAAGCAGAATAATCAGCACCAATAAGCATGCCAGAAGCAACGCGCTCTCCATGGAAATGTCGGCCATTAGTACGAATAACGCTACGCCGACAAGCAGTACCAATTCATCGACGCCGACGCGTTTGATATGACTATTGTGGTGACACTTTGCCTTGCGTTCCTTCTGCTTTCCGCACGCCTTCAACTCGTAGATTAGCCACAGATTACGTAGGAGACGGGAGTTGTGGTTCGTCGTCGTCATCGTAGCGTCTTTGCTAAATTTAGCTTCCCGAAACAGCTTGACGTGCAGATCCTTCCTGTAACGTCGAGCGAAATCTATCGTGGGAGTGAGATTCACTATGTCCTTACGCACGACACCCTTGTCGTTTGTCACTCGGTCACTCGGCAGCAATATGAAATCCGTGGGATGCACGAGCGGAGAGCGCGAGTATCAAGGCGCTTCCGTGTTCTGTTGCTCCAATGCGGATACCGATGACAACGGCGGCTACGGCGTGACTTTCGGCACCGACGGTAGTTTCTGATCCATCGCACGATCGTACGCGTCTTGCTCTACGTCGTTGATAGCCAGTGCGTTGGACATCTTTAGAAACTGCGCGAGTGTAACCCTCTGCGCGAGAACAGCCCTCTGCGTGAGCTCTGTGCAAGAGAAGAGCCTTCTGCACGAGAAGACCCCTCTGCGAGATAAAAATTTTCTGTGCGAGAAGATCCCTCTTTGAAAGAAGAACCCTCTGTGGGAGAACTTTCTATGCGAAAAAAGCCTTCGGTAAAACCGCTGCTGCAGCTGCTGTTATGTTCCACATCGACGGTGCTTTCCTCGAATTGGCAATCGTTGAAGAACGCAAAAAGGCACGTCGGCAGAATAAGAGTCAGCACTAACACAAACATAGCGTTTCGCGGTGACTGGGGCAGTACATTACAATGCCGGTCCCTGCGACGCGAGCATTTTTTCGCAGCAATGGAAATGTTTACTTTTGCAGCGAGGGCGAAACATCGAGCGTTGGCATCCGGTGACGGTATAACGCGGCCAGAAACCATCGTCTTGACGCGTACGCACGCGGGATAAACGGCTCCGCGGTCTCCAGATTCGCTTGCCTTCACATCATACGCGGAATCGGGCGATAAGAAGGTCGAGAGCGTGGACAACATCTCCACGCAGCTCTGCATCGCTACAGTCGCTACAGTCGTCTCTAATGTGTCCGGATTGAAACCGTCGTCCGCTAGCATGCACAGGCGCGTGGTCGGATCGAGCGTGGCCCGCTCGTTGCATACACACGCCACTCTCGCAAAGATCGCGAGATCGGCCCGTAGAATGAGCGGTACGCACGCGTTGTCCAGCAGAAACAGTCGGTCAATGGACGCGAGTACAGCTCAATTGCCTATCCAATCGATCTACACAGTGTGACCCGGCCTCCGTCGATCGGTGGACGTTCGTCCCGTCCCGGCCGACGGGGTGGTCGTTGCTGGTTTCGCTGGTCGACCGTGTTTCGGTGTCGGTAGCCCTGGCGTAGCTCGCCGGATGTCCAGGGGTCTTTGTAGTGCGAGTGTGAGTGAGTGAGTGAGTGAGTGAGTGATCGAATGCGCATGGAAATAATAAGCTGTTTATTAAATTATCCCACCTTGTTTGCTACAAGATAATCTTATCGACGGGCCGTGCTTTAACTTCGTCGTTTCAAACCAGCTATTATTCAGGTGACAATACTGGCGACGGAATCCCGTGTTTACATGATGACGTCGGCTTAGTCGGTGTTACCTTCTCGGAATCTATTGGGAGCAGACGTGACACGCTCGGCCAGTGGAGCTCGCGGTGTTAGAGGTGAGCGGGCGCGGTATTGATGTTTCGGCGCGATGTGTTGACGGTTTGCGGTGTTTAAATTCGACGGTCTCGCATCGGAGTGCAACGGCGGAATGCACCTGCTTGACTCGGCGTCG
>NW_014554447.1:0-5674 GCF_001313825.1 Dinoponera quadriceps | reverse complement strand
GGTCGGGCGAGCCTGGCCGACGTGCAATCGGCGGCGGTATATTCGCGGTTCGCGGCAGTCGGTGGTACCTCCGGTGAGGTGCGGAGAGACGCGCGTCATCTCTAAATTCGCGGCGGTACGCGGAACGATACTCCGGGATATTCGCGTGCCCCGGAGGTGCAAGACCCGATGACAAAAGTGGAGTGGCCGAGGTCGAGAAAACTCCACAGAGGCGGCGAACACACCACTCTTACTCGTCCCGATCCCCAGGACCGCCACGAGCGAGAGGGCCTGGAACTCCCGGTGGAGACGGCAAAAACACCGTCCCGAAAAGGTAGTTAGAATTCCGGTGCCCGCGACTTCCACGGTAGAGACAGCGAATACACTACCTCGGTCTTGCCGGACGGAAAGGATGTCGAGTTCGGCTGCAAACACACAGCTGTGACGGCGTACACACCGTCGCGGTCCTTCGACCTGGAGATCGGGATCCGGAGCAGTTTACGATCTTTCGATCCGGCTGACTCCATTGAAATCGGCGCTCTAGTCACGGAGGAGCGGCCTTTTATACTGCTCCTGCCGTGTTTTCGACACGTGGTTGTTTTTTAACAACAACAGTTGTGTTAGCGTGTACACGCGTTGTTCGTGTGCGCCGCGTGATAAGAGTTTTGTATGGCGCTAAGCGCCGTTTAACGGCCGACAGATGATTGGTCGGCCGCGGTGTTCGCCGGGGGGATGCCTCGTTACATACGACTTTAATAATGGACCAAATTATGAGGTGGTAAACTTAGTTCCTGCGGCTCACAGTTAGATGACTTTAGTTGTAGGTGTAATTTATTTTGACATCTGAAACTGGCTGCATTTTAGAGGTTAGACATTTGTCAATAAAATTCAGTGCGAAGAGATTCATTTAAGCGAGCAGTGCTATTTTTTCTTTTGATTAAATATGGAACGCGATAAGTTGTTTTTTCGACATGTGCTGCTTCATTACTTTGACTTGAAAAAAACTGCAGCTGCAGCTCATAAATTGTTTTTCGAAGCTTATGGCAATTATGCTCCATCGGAAAGAACATGCCAAGTATGGTTTCAGCGATTTAAGATTGGTGATTTTGATGTCAATGATAAAGAACGCTCAGGCCAACCGAAAAAGTTTGAAGACACCGATTTGCAGGCATTATTGGACGAAAACTCTACTCAAACGCTCCAAGAATTGTCTGCAGCATTAAATGTTACTCCGATGGCTGTTTCCAAACGTCTACATGCAATGGGAAAAATTCAAAAGGAGGGAAAATGGGTACCACACGAATTAACCGCAAATGCCATTGCGAATCGCTTAAACATCTCTATTTCTCTGCTCGCCAGGTAGAAAAAGAGTTTTTTGTGGCGCATAGTGACTGGCGATGAAAAATGGATATACCTCAATAATCCTAAACGAAGAAAATCATGGGTAGACCCTGGCCAACCATCGACATCCACACCAAAAAGAAATATTCATGGCCACAAAGCAATGCTTTGCATTTGGTGGGATATGCACGGCGTCGTTTATTATGAGCTATTGAGATCGAACGAAAGTATCACGGGGGATCGATATCAATGACAATTAAACCGTCTGAATGAAGCATTGTTGGAAAAAAGGCCAGCAGTAGCCAGCAATCGACGTAAAGTCATGCTTTTGCATGACAACGCTCGACCACACGTTGCCAAAGCCGTCAAAGAAACACTGATGCAGCTCGAGTGGGAAGTTCTCCCGCATCCAGCGTATTCACCAGACTTAGCTCCTTCGGACTATTACTTGTTCCGGTCAACGCAGCACGGCTTGGTGGATACACACTTCAGAAATTACGAGGATGTGCGAAAATGGATCGACGAATGGACCAATGACGAATGGATCAAAAGACCAATCGTTCTATTGTCGCGGAATCTACGCGTTGCCCGAAAGATGGGAAAAATGTATAGCTAGCGAGGGAAAATACTTCGATTAATGTATTTTTTGCTTTTGATATCGAAATAAATGAGTTTTTTAAACAAAAAACCGCAAAAACTAAGTTTACCATCTAATAGTTTTCTCATACACAAATGTTTGTGTAGGATATTAAACACACATTCAGATGAGATTCCTACAGCCCCAGCTAGTTCACGCAATTTCATTTTAAGGTCATCCAATACGATGTAATAAATTTTTTCATTCATTTCTGGTGTAGTCACCTCATTTGGACGACCACTACGTCGTGCATCCGATGTGCTAGTACGACCATGTTTAAACTCAGCAATCCAGTTGAATACGGTTGCATTCGATGGAGCAGACTCTTCCAAAGTCTTTTGGAAGTCCTCAATCATTTCTTGCGTTTACAAGCCTTTCAAATTGAAATATTTAATTACTGCACAAATTTCAATTTATTTTTATTTTTACAAAATATTAAAGGTTAAGTGCTTTCGGTCGCTGTCACAAATATACTGATTGTCACAGCTGTCTGCAAATGTGTATTGAGAGGTTTAAAGGTTAGCACTATTGGAAATTTACGGGGCATTGAAGGTGGCAATACCACTAATGTGTCATTCTAAAGACTTATCAATCAACTTGATATTATTTTCTTAATGTAATATGATGAATTTTTGGGAGTATAGAGTTTTAAAACATGAGCATTGCATTGCAGACAATGCACTGTCTGCTATGCTACCGGTCCCGGGTTCGATCACGGTAGAAACCAAAAATAATTTCGTCTGTGTCCCCTCTCGGAAAGAAGTGGCAAATCTACCGAGAGTATTTTTGCCAGGAGAACCGCTCTAAATAATATGCCGTTCGAAACCGGCGTTAAACTGTAGGTCCCATATGCCTGTATATTATTTGCGTACACACCACAGGCATATGAGAGAGGTTACCATATCCAGATATGGGCAATAGGATTGAGGAAAGAAGAGAGTTTTAAAAAGCATATAACTTACATTATAGCAAACTACTTGTACTACTTATATGCATTCTACTTGTAATAATTTAGGTTGTTAATAAAAACGGCCAATTGCCTTTAGCGCAGTTGGGTTGGTTCGTTGCAATAATTTTATATATGTTATTGCATATGTGTTTATATTGTGTCGTTGGTGAAATTCTCGTAGCACAAGTAAGTAAAATAATATATAAAAAGCTTAACAAGAGTAAAAGCTGTGTTTATTATCCATTTCTTTAACTATACGTATATATTTCTTAACTTTTCTGCGTCGCCGGAAAAATTAAATTATTATATATTAGATTCCAAATCTGACATTTACATTATTGGCATAAATTTATTAAAAGATTGATTTTTAAAATCAGATTGCATATATAAAAAACATTTTTTCAGTCTGAAAATATACACCGAGCGACTTATGAATATGCGTGGTATACTATAGATCCAAAGGGAGCGAAGAACTTATTGTTAATTATGCTTCGTTCAAATAAACCACTTTACGAGGGCGGTTCAATAAGTACCCGTGTTAGAAATGAAGACATTTTTTCAAAAAAAATTTTTTTTTTTTCAACATAGTCCCCTTTTAGAAAGATACACTTCTCCCAACGTTCCTGCCATTTTTTTAACCCCTCCAAAAAATAGGATTTGTCGAACTCTCCAAAATACGCCTCTGTCTCAGAGAAACCCNTTTTTTTTTTTTTTCAACATAGTCCCCTTTTAGAAAGATACACTTCTCTTAACGTTCCTACCATTTTTTTAACACCTCCAAAAAATAGGATTTGTCGAACTCCAAAATATGCCTCTGTCTCGGCGATGACTTTCTCGTTTGAGCTAAATTTTTTTCCCGCGAGCCATTTCTTCATGTTAGGGAGCAAGAAAAAGTCGCAGGGAGCCAGATCGGGTGAATACGGGGGGTGCGGCAGCATTTCATAACGCAATTCATGCATTTGCCGGCGACAACCCTGGATGAATGTGCTTTCCACCGTGAGCAATCGCGGCACCCATCTGGCCGACAATTTTTTCATCGCCAACTTATCATGTAAAATATTAATTGCCGTTCCGGTCGACACACCAACGACCTTTGCTACTTCGCGCACTTTCGTTCGTCGATCAGCGAGAATCATGTCGTGGATTTATTCAATGATTTCCTCGGTAACCACGTCTGCCGGGCGTCCTGGTCGCTCCTCATCAAAAACGGATGTTCGCCCACGTTTAAATTCGTTGAACCAATATCTAACTGTGGTCATAGATGGCGAAGTGCCCCCATAAACAGCATCCAACTTTGCTTTTATCTCCTCGCATTTTTTCCCATCCAAAATCAAAAAGCGAATTACCGAACGATACTGCTCTTTTTCCATCTTAGCGAAAATTACGAAACACGTCTTATTCGAATGGCTGCCAAATCCAAACTAAGCTATCAATCAGTCTACAATTTGTTTTGCCGTCGTTTAATAGATGACAGCACACGATGATAACACCAACTTCCCTCAGGAACGCCCTCAGTCGTCTAACACGGGTACTTATTGAACCGCCCTCGTATATTACGGCTGGAAAAACATTTCCCATTACGATGGCGACCTTATGCAATGTAAGTTATGTATGATGCAAGAAATGTGTTCTTTTGTTTTCCATATCAATCGGAATTATTTTAATAATCATGTAGTTTAATTATTTTATGATCTATGTCAAATCGAAAATTAATAAATATAAAATGTTTTAACGAGATTGTCTTATGCTTGCAATATAATCACTATAATAAATATATTTAGTAAACATATTTTGCGTAAATATTTACTCACTATTTTTATTTGCCATTAAAAAAAATGTTGCAGTTGCTGAAAACATCAGCAGGTTACATATCTGTCTTACTTGCGAATCAAGACAAAGTTATTAATTCATAGCTTAGCAGATTTAATAACAATAGTATAATAAACATATATATATATATATAATTGTCATGACAGATAATAAATATATGTATGGTATTATAAAATATTATACGCTAAGATAAAAAAGAAAATATATTAAAAAAGGGAAACAATTGGGCCATTAACATTTCAAAGTTTGTTCTCCCCTTGAAACTGTAGCGTTATTTAAGTTAATAAAATTCTGCCCTATTCAACAGCATTTTATCAAGGAAAATTAATATTGATACAAAAACATTTAAGATCCCATTTCATACACAACTTTTATGCTCGTTCTTGGTGTCAAAATAGATCGTGACCTGAATTGTCGCTGAATAATAAAATACATATAAAAGGGCACAACATCGAAATTTAAGTATTAAAATCGCCGCATCAGTATTGTATTTATCAATATTTGGTCAATATCCCGTTGTCTGCATATAAAAATTACATGTGATTAAAGGTGCTTACACAATGACAGGTAATAAGCAACAGGAACAGAAAATAAAACATGCAACAGATTTCCAAATTATCCGTAACCATGTTTCAAATGTTCTTTATTTATTATGGTTGATAATACGGTTTCTGAGTACCGACTGATGCGAAAATGAAAAAGCGACGTCGGTAGGAAAGGGAAATAGAAGGAGAAGGAGAGGGGATTGCAAGTATAGTTAATCGCTATGATTGGAACAATTCTTAGATAGCCATAGTTAATCTTAGTGATTGGATGTTCGACTTCCTCCGTTTCAGCCTTTATGTGGAAACGCGAGTGAATGAAGTTAATGCATGAGAGTTTTTGTTTTATTATACCAGGTGTAGAAGTATGAAACCGGAATTTTTTTGTAAAAATTA
>NW_014554446.1:2929392-2934362 GCF_001313825.1 Dinoponera quadriceps | reverse complement strand
TCGCCAATTTTCAAAATAGCATTTAATATGATAAAGCATTTCATATATGAAAAAATGAGGAATTTGGTAAATATTTTATACTTTTTTAACAAAGTATTTGTTCTTGATAGGGTTGTTGTAATATCTCGTAAATGATGCAATTTTGAAAAAAAAATGTCAAAGTCAAACTGATAAAATCAATAAATAGATCTTTTAAAACCATATAATTTTTATTTAAAACATTTTTTCACAATTGTTTTGTTTACATGTGATATTCGAACGTATCCAAACTTTTAGTCTACCCTTTATATGTACATAGAAAAAAAATATATATACGTCTAGAAAATTGTATCATAATGATAGAATAGATTATATTAAATTTTAGAATAGATGTGACATTAAGTAATCTTAAATTATATTTTACTATATTAAAGTCAACATTTACTTTATTAAGGTCTAGCAAGAAAAGTTGTTGAATGGATGATATATAATATTGAATAACACCTTTTTACAGATACACCTGCACTCGTCATTGCAAAGCGTAAGCGAGTATTTTCCATTAGAAGTGTTGCCCAACGAGTGTGGTGGGAAAGCAGGTCCGATACAAGAATTAATGGACACGCATTTGAAGAGGATTGAAAACTTTCGTGAATGGTTTTTGAAAGACGAAAAAAACAATCGCGTGAACGAGTCACTGCGGAGTAAAAAGCTATAGAATTTAATGATCTATCTGAAGTGAACAGCATACACGCACACACAGACTTATAACGACATTCTTATGTAATAAGATTTTATATTTAACGACAATCGTAATATGTAATAAGATTTTATATTTAACGACAATCGTAATAAAAACAAAGCATTAATATTTCTTATATTGTCTATAAAGTGTCTTATAATCAACAAATTACTTATTTACGGGACATAAATACCAAGCCCAATTATTGTAAAGGAAAATATTTATTAAAAAAAAAAAATTACCTAATTATTTTAGATAATTTTGTCCAATTATTACAAATAAAAAGATATAATATTAGAAACTGGCAGATTGATATAAATGATTATTTCCTTTGATAATCCTTTTGAAGTAAAAATCTACTATAATCTAGCTAACGAATACGCAATTAAAAAGATAACTAGTGAGTTCCAATATATTATACATTATACGTAAAATCATGTTAAATAAATAAAAATGAAAGTAAGTTCAAATAAAATAAAATAAGTGAGAGAGTAACATAAGTCGTACAATTTAACGAGAACATAAAAAATTCATATTACACATCATCTTTTTGCAGCTGGATGGAAAAAAATATGACTACTTTAATTAAATAATTAATTCTTACTTTACATCATTCTTACTTTACAATTAAATTTTTTACATCGGCAACTTTATCCTTTTGTCTTTTTCGCTCATCAGGCAGCATTAATATTTTTTGTCAAAAGTGTTCTAGAATGATATACAATAATATGAAAATGTATGCAATAATATTAATATTCTCTAAGGTCTATAAAAATTGATGCTATTGCTGACTTCTTCAGCAACTGTATTTGAATAAACCGAAAGGGCAGAATTGTTAGCGATTGAAAATGTGTAAACACTCTTTGCACACAAATCAACTAAAAGCAACTATGTGATTACATTTTTACAGAAAGAATTAATGAAATTAAATGTACAAATGCTAGCTTTAATACGTTTCTAGAGCAATTAATGCAGATTATTGAAATGACCTATTGGAAAAAGGGACGTACATACGTCATGTAAGTATCCAACATAAAACCATTATTATTACTATTTTTGCAACGTGCATAAAATATCTATGTCAAAAAACGTTGAAACAATTGGCTATAAAAATCTCAATGATGGAGAAGATCAATATGTCAAGGTAAACATCGAGAAGAATACGGTGCAATCATATTTGATATGGCAGTAACAGTATACCACCATCGTTTAAAAGCGACAGTCAGGTTCGTTCCTTGCTCTTCTCTCACAGAGAAAATTGTCGCTGATCAAGTAAACTTATTCGCACTACTATCACGGAACTTGACAAATATTTATTAACAGCAGTTAATTTCCATCAAGACGGATAATTGAAACTTTAAGAAATTAATAAACTCATCTGTGACAGTCGTCGAGATAAATCAGTCTTGTGACGGTGAAGTGTGAGAGAAGCTTTAAAGAAAAGACGAGTCCTGAATAATGACTTCAATAAAATGCATTACTCTGGAAGAAGAACTGAAGAAAAATCCAGAATTAAAGTTATCGGATATACAGATTCTGAGAGAATGGTGCGAAAAACAGCCACATTTGCCGAAAATACAGGACGTGGAGCTCGCCATATTTTTATACTGCAATTACTATTATATAGAGCGGACAAAGAACATGATCGAGAACTATTACACTTACAGAACTCACGTGCCGGAACTATTTTCCAATCGGAACGTACTGAAAATGAAACAATTACGAGATGCTTTCAAAATCGGGTGAGCATAAAATTTCTTGACATTGATCATTAAACAACTTAAACATATACATACGCGACTTGTTATTCGTATAAATGCATTACATAGTTTCATTATAAATTTTGCCACTCAAATTTCAACAATTTCCTAGTTTTATAAAATTAGAAATGGCAACGCAGCAATTACTTTGCAATTATGTTAGAACAAATACAAGCTCATTCGTTACAACCCAGCTAACAAAAAGACGTTGAAATGATGTGACTCTTTCGTAAACGTCGTTAATGAATTGTGGATCGACGCCATTTCGACCTGTTCATATCGACATGTTCACCATTCTGCCAATGTGGCGGATTTGACGATTTGCATTGAACAAATTATATACAAAAATAAATCTTATTATATAAAAAAATTAATCTTACATTTCATTCTTTTTAAACATTAATAACTGTATCGAATTCTTTACTTATACTATTCGCGTTCAAAATGTTGACGCAATTTATGCCAGACTATACATACATATTAATTTTACGAAACATAATGAAAATATAAATTTTTGTAAAAATAATTTACATCATATTCAATTCAGTCAAAACGGATTGTAAGGATAAATTATAATAAGTTAAGATTGCTAGTGCTTTAGACATAAAAGGAATATTTTCAGATAATTTACTAATAGTAATACTGTGTAATTGCTTTACTGATTTGAATATCTAATGTAAAATTTATGTTAAATCTTTAGGCAGTTATAATAATATGACTGAAATTAATAAAATCTCTTATAAATGACTATATTGTTGTTAAAAAGGACTCACTTAGTACTAGAACATGAGGAATATGGCATAATGATACTACGGCTAGTTGATATGGATCCTTCACATTTTGTCCACAATGAATTGATAAAAGCCCAAATTATGTCGTACGACGAATTTCTTTGGACTCGTGGATTGAAGAAAAGATATATGTGGATTTTCGATGCCATGGGCTTCACAATGGGACATATGACGCGTTGTAACCTACCATCATTAAAAAAAATGATGTACTATATCCAAAATGCTGCACCAGTACGCACGTTGGAAGTACACATAATAAATACATCGTCAATAGTCGAACAAATATTCAACATGATAAAGCCTTTCATGAATGAGGAAATGATAAATTCGGTAAAAAAAATTCTTTCAACCGTTTTAACAAATTATTTCTCCTCAATAAAATTATTGTTCCGATAATGAATCATTCATTCAGCTTCCCCCCCCCCCTTCCCGCCTTCCAATAAATTGAAATTTCTGCTCAGAGGAACAAGCTCAAAATTTTTGAATGGCGGGAATTGAGAGTTCAAAAACAACTTGTATTTCGAAACTTTTCGTTTTTCAATTTTCCTATGGTGGGATGTTGGAGAAAGGCGGGGGAAGGGGAGAACGAACAAGAGTTATTTTAAATGTTTTCATACTAAATTAATATATATTTGTATATTAAAGTCTTCCAAGGAATGCTATACTGGTCTATGTGGGGACTAAAATTGTATTTTATTAGTAACTTCTAATGGTTGGCCATGTACGCTTAATATTCTACATTTGAACTTTCCTTTATTAACTATTCAAATTTCGTTCACATCTAAGTTTTCAACTTCGTGTGGTCTCCTTGTAATTAATGTTTTTTTACAGGTACACTTCCACACATCATTGCAAAGCATAAATAAATACATTCCAATAGAAATATTGCCCGACGAATTTGGTGGGAAAGCAGGTCCGATAAAAGAATTAATGGACGCGCATTTGAAGAGAATCGAGAACTTTCACGAATGGTTTCTGGAAGACGAAAAGAACCATCGCGTGAACGAGTCACTGCGGATCGGTAATAACAAGACATCTAGTGATTTATTCGGCGTGGATGGTACTTTTAAACAAATCGATTAAGTCAATTTTGAGATATGTAAGTATCAAGTAGTGCTAAATCAATAACATAGAAAAGAATTTTGGAAAATGTTCCTAGATATTTATTTCTTTAAAAAAATAATTTATATCTTGGAGCTTTAAAGGAATATACAAGTGTTAAAAATAAACGGTAATCACTTGTGACCAGTCCTATAATACTATAGCGTCTTATATTTGTAAGGTATAATGGTAAATAAATATGTATATGGTCCAAAATCCTTATAGAAAAGTAATTCTGGTAATCCGTGGCATCCGTATGCTACCAGAATAGTGGGAAAAGATTATAGAAAATGGTGATTGTATAAAAGATTAATAAAGAAATGTTATATACCAAATTACTGCTTAAGTCTTAATAATAAATCGGACACAAACTTTTGCAACCACCCAATACATTAAACTTTATTTAAAGCTTATCATTCAAAGTTCATTTAAAATTTATAATCGGTAATAAAAAAAAAGACATCGAATTCTTGTTGCTATAATTTTTTGTATTTGGTATACGCTGCTTTAATTAGAGATTTCTAGATTGATGTATCGGATATTTTCACAAGACACGTGATAATAAAAACGCGTGATAATCAATAGCTTTTATCTATCACA
>NW_014554446.1:2921666-2929384 GCF_001313825.1 Dinoponera quadriceps | reverse complement strand
AATAGCTTTTATCTATCACAATTTCTAGTATATGGTATTTCAGTAACGTAGATACAATGAATACGTTCATCGAAGAACTAGTTAATAAAGTTAGAATTAAGTACGATACTGAGATTAATGTATTAACGTATCATATTTTATTCTACGCACACACATACGAGTCACGCTTCTTATTCTCAAACGCCTTAATTACTTCACGTAATATCCGTAGTTGTATTTTTTATATTCATTTTTTATATTCATTTAGTGCCGCGATAACGTCAGTTGCAAAACCAGACATTAAAATTGCAAAAATAATGTCGAAACCTGTTCTTTGTGCAAAAGGAACTTAATTTCAATAAAAGTAAGACGCATATTACAATAAGCTCTATTTTATACTGTCAAGAGAGAGAGATAGAAAACAAAAGCAAATGTGCGATTGTATTTTTATGGGAAAAATTAACAAATCAAAATTTACGAATGATGTCTTCAATATATTCCTATCAGTGAGGATTATTGAAATGATCTAACGGAAAGAATGACGTATATTCGTTACATAGATATCACGTAATATTCATAATTATATCTTTTACATTCATTATTTAGCGCCATATGAAAAAGAAACCTTCTTTTTCATCTTTGATCCGCACGTTCGACCGTGGAGCCAACGATTCCCCGAGCTGCCAGGCTTTATAACGCGTTTCTTTTTGAACAGAGAGTTCTGTCTCTGTCTTTAGAACCGTAGGAAAAAAGAGACTGAAATCAACATTTACGCGACATTCGCGTGTATGCCACTGGTCGGCGTTTCTGTTTCAAAACAACCTGAACGTGTGCATCCAGAGAACTACGTAGCCATGTTTCCGCGTAGTTTTGGCCTTAGATAATTGACCTATTTTTTGTAGCTGCACTGCTGAACTGGTGCAATATGTTGAAGTGAAAAAATATAAACTTGTCTCACTTCAATTTATTGCACTGGTCCAACAGTGCAGCTATAAAGGAAACCATATGTCTAAATAATTAATCTAAACAAACGATACTCAACTTGTTTAGATGGTGGTTGTCTGACCCGAAAATGACGAATATAAGCTCTTTAGGTTAGCATTGATCGTCGATTTTGTAGATAAAATTGGATTATTTTTGCTCCGTCGTGAATTTCTCCATAACTATTTTCCAAGGATTACATATAAATAATCTGAAGAAAAAATTGAAAAATTGAATAGCAGAAAGTCATTATATTTTAAAATGGTCTAGTGACTTCTGGGTCACCCTTACATTATTGCCACCACCTTGAACAGTTTACGACAGTTGCAAAACTATTTATAATGCAACGCAAGTTTATTAAGCAGCTTTTTCTGCTGAATCGCACATTTCATGTATAATATATATTTAATGTTTTTTTTATCCGTACATATGCCTTTTAGCACGACGATGCGGTTTTCCGGATTTTTACTTTAGTGCCCATTTATTGTACGCTGAGGTTTCAAATATATAAATACGACGTCCTCCATGCTACATTGATATAATAATCTCGGTATTGACGGTATTTATTATATTAATACAGGATGGCACATATGTGTTACACATGAAGTGACTGGCTGCGTTCAACGGGAAAAGCAGTTTAGCAAGCACTATGCGTACATATTGAGCAGATAGGACGATTATCTACTACCACAAGACCACTTCGAGTTAATACTACAGTCTTGTTTTTATCAACAATTATTTTTCTTATTTTCAAATCCGTATTCAAGCAGATTATTATATGTCCCTTTATTTTTTGCAATAAGAAGGTTAATATTTTATAATTAAAAATAGGAATTTGTCACGCTCGAAATCGGTACTATTGTAAATTGGAGCTATGGCAGACAATGTTTAAACGAGAAGAATTAACGAATTTAAATTTGCATATGTAAATTCCAATACATACTTACTAATGCAAATTATGAAAATGATAAACAAGAAAAATTGACGCTCATACATATGCATCAATGACGAACGTATGTTTTTACTACATTGACGTAAAACGCATAAAATATCTACGTGAAAAAACGTAACAGATCAGTATGTAAATCTCAGGAGAGGAGTGATAACAACAATGTAAAAAATAAACTGCATTATATATATTTTGCAATCACGATTACAGAGACAGCAACGAACAACACAGCGCAAGCGTATGGTCAGACAGCGCACTGGTCTGCTACGTTAGTGATACCAGATTCGATCCCGGTAGAATCCAAAATATTATACGATCGTGTCTCCTCTTGGCAGACAATAGTAAACCAACAAGAATATCCTGCCTGCGTTCATTGCCAAAGAAAACCTTTCTAAAAATAATTATGGCTGTACGAAACCGGTCCTACATCCTTGTAAAGTGTAAGTCTCACATCCTTGAGTATAAACAATACGTGCGACGCAGGCATATAGCATATAAGAGCGGTCGCTTATGCAACGGAAGCAACAGGATCGAGGAGGAGAAACGAACAGTGTACATTTTATGTTGAGACGCAATAGCCAAGCGAGTATCAGATACGGCTCGTCCCTTCTTCACGGAGAAAATTGTCATTCATCAAATAGATTTATTTGCACTAATATCACACAATCTGATGAATTGTTATTAACATCAGTTAGTTTTCATCAAGGTGAATAATTGAAAACCAGGGAAATTGACAAAGAAATGCTTATCTGAGGTAGTCATTCAGAAAGATCTTGTGACAGTGAAGTGCGAGAAAAATTTTATGAAAATTACGAATCGTTGAATGATGTCTTCGATAATGTGCATTACCCTCGAAGAAGAATTGAAGAAAAATCCAGAGCTAAAGTTATCAGACATACAGATTCTGAGAGAATGGTGCGAAAAACAACCACATCTGCCGAAAATCCAGGACGCGGTGCTGGCCATATTTCTACACGGCAGTTATTATCATATAGAGCCGACGAAGAAAAGGATCGACAATTATTACACTTATAGATCTCACGCGCCCGAATTATTTTTACAGAGACATACGAAATGTGAAACGACTGCGAGATGCTTTCAAAGTCGTGTAAGCATAAAATGTTTTGATATTGATTACTACTTAAACATATACATACTCGATTTATTATATGTAAACACATAACCTCGTCATAAATTTTGCCAGTCAAACAAATCCTTGTTTTGAGAAATTAGAATGGACAAGAATTTGTAATATCATTTCTAAATATTTATGCATCTTAACTGTTGATTATTCTGTGAACCGATAAGGATACTCCAAAGTAGCAGTCATCATGCGCGAATATTAAAAAATGATGTGGTTAATTCGAGATTTTCAATATACTCGGGGAAAAATGATATATACAATTATATAAAATCATATATTAATTTTGCCCATATATGTGGTTACATACACGATCATATATGTCTATACGAAAAAAAATTATGTTATGTCATTTAATTAAATGTCGATATCATGTGCTATCGGATAATAATATAGTTAAAATTCTTGCAAAAACTTTTACACAAATGGGTGTATTCCTGTTCAAAAGGGCCCATTTTGTGATGGAAGAAAGGACAAAGGAAGAATATTACGTATTTTTTGGACGGCTTGTCGATATGGATCCTTCGCATTTCTTCCCAAATGAAATATTTAATGCCGTTCTTATGTCATGCGACGAATATTTTTGGTCTTTTGGATCGGTGGCAGGACATATCGTCATTGTGGATGTCACGGGATGCACAGCTGGACATGCAGGACGTGTGAATTTAGCAGTCATAAAGAAACTAATATTCTATTGCCAAGAGGCCATACCAATACGCGTAAAGGAAGTACACCTAATAAATACGTCGCCAATTTTCGAAATGATATTTAATATGGCGAAACATTTCATAAATGAAGAAATGATAAATTTGGTAAAAATACTTCATACTTCTTTAACAAAGTATTTAACCTCGATAAAATTATTGTTCTGACAATCCGCTGCTATTAGCGGGAAGAGAGGGAGGAGGAGGGGGGGGGGGNGGGGGGGGGGGGGAGGCGATATATATCTTTAAAATTATATCACACCGGGTTTACTTTGTTAAAGTTCTCCATGGAAATTTGTTAAATAGAATATATATGATATTAATAATATTTTTTACAGATATATTTTCATTCGTCGCTGCAATGCCTGAACAGATACTTTCCAATAAAAATGTTGCCCAATGAATGTGGTGGGAAAGCAGGTCCGATACAAGAATTAATGGACGCGCAATTGAAGAGAATCGAGAACTTCCACGAACAGTTTTTAGAAGACGAAACGAACAATCGCGTGAACGAATCACTGCGGACCGGCAATAGCAAAACATCTAATGATTTGTTCGGCGTGAATGGTACTTTTAAACAAATACAAATCGATTAAGTCAATTTTAAGGTATATAAGTATCATGTAGTGCCAAATCAATAACATAGAAAAGAGTTTTGAAAAATGTTCCTAGATATTAATTTCTTTGAAAAATACTTTATATCGTTAGCTTTAAAAGCTTTAAAGAAATATACAAGTGTTAAAAATAAATGGTAGTCACTTGTGACCAGTCCTATAATACTACAACGTCTTATATTTTTAAGGTATAATAGTAAATAGATATGTATATGGTCCGGAATCCTTATAGAAAAGTAATTCTGGTAATCCGTGGCATCCGTATGCTATCAAAATATTGGGAGATTTATAAAAAACAACGATGATTATATCGAAGATTAATAAAAAAATGTTATATACCAAATTACTGCTTGAGTCTTAATAATAAATCGTACACAAACTTTTGCAACCACCCAATACATTAAACTTTATTTAAAGCTTATCATTCAAAGTTCATTCAAAACTTATAATCGGTCATAAAAAAAACATTCGAATTCTTGTTTCTATAATTTTCCCAAACAACACACGATATCCCACAGACATTCAGTGGATATCCTGTGGATGTTCTTAGGACATCGGACATCTCAGGACGTTCCTAAGAGATGTGTGCTTTCAGGGTTATTTCTGCTTGAGAACCATAGCAAAAAAGGGGAAGAAAAAAGCCCTCAGGCAACGTTCGCGTATATGCTACTGGTTGACCTTTTTGCTTCAAAACAAACAGAATACGTGCGTCCACAGACGCAGGAGTTACCTCGTGGTTTTCGCTTTATATAATATCCTTGACCAACCTTGACACATTATCTTTGAAATATTAGCTTGCAAGAAATGTGCGCTAAAGTATAAATTCGAGACACAACGTCATGAGGCTGAAAGACATATGTGCGGATAAAAGAATATTACATGTATGTTACACATGTATTGAATGTGTTAAAATGCGTGATTAATTGCGCTCAGCAGAAAAAAACAGCTTAATAAACGTTTTGCGCTGCACTGTCGATAGTTTTGCAACTGTTGTAAATTGTATAAGACGGTGACATTTCAAAGATATAGATGCGATCATGTCCTCCATATTCCATTGATATAATAAACTCGATATTTACGGTATTTATTACATTATGTATGTGTTACACATGAAATGATTTGCTGCGTTCGGCAGAAAAATCTAGCTTGGTATGTTCTACGCATACATACTGAACAGGTGAAATGATGTCTATTACTACGTGAACTCTTCGAGTTGATGTTCGAATCTTATTTTTGTCAACAACTGTTTTTTTATTTTCAAATCCGTATTTAAGTGTACTTATTATTATACGTTTCCTTATTTCTTGCAGCAAAAATGTCAATATGTTCTATTAACAAAAAGAAATTTGTCATGCTCCAAATCGGTATACTATTATAACTTGGAGCTGTGACATACAGACTATGTTTACAGAGAGGCACAGATAAATCTAATTTACATACGCTAACCCCAATACTTATTAATGCAATTATAAAAACGATACACATGAAAAAATTTCGCATATTGATAGGTTTCGTCAATCACAATTATGTCTGTTTACTGGTTTGATACAAAGTGCAAAACATCGACATGAAAAAACGTTACAGATCATTAAGCAAATCTCAGAGGAGAAGTGGTAATAAAAGGCGGTGATATAAAAGATAAGCTGCGTCAGATATGTTATTCAATCACGAATAGAAAAGCCATAACGAATAGTCTATATTAACGTTGAGACGTGAACTATATTAACGTTGAGACGTGATAGCCAAGCGAGCATCAGATACGGCTTGTTCCTTCTTTACGAAGAAAATTGTCATTCATCAAATAGATTTATTTGCACTAATATCACACAATCTTATAAAAATTACGAATCGTTGAGTGATGTCTTCGATAATGCGAATTACTCTCGAAGAAGAATTGAAGAAAAATCCAGAGCTAAAGTTATCAGACATACAGATTCTGAGAGAATGGTGCGAAAAACAACCACATCTGCCGAAAATCCAGGACGTGGAGCTCGCCATATTTCTACACAGCAGTTATTATCATATAGAGTCGACGAAGAAAAGGATCGAGAATTATTACACTTATAGATCTCACGCGCCGGAATTATTTTCCAACAGAGACATACGAAATGTGAAACAACTGCGAGATGCTTTCAAAGTCACGTAAGCATAAAATGTCTTGATATTGATTACTACTTAAACATATACATACTCGATTTATTATATGTAAACACATAACCTCGTCATAAATTTTGCCAGTCAAACAAATCCTTGTTTTGAGAAATTAGAATGGACAAGAATTTGTAATACTATTTCTAAATATTTATGCATCTTAACTGTTGATTATTCTGTGAACCGATAAGGATACTCCAAAGTAGCAGTCATCATGCACGGATATTAAAAAATGATGCGGTTAATTCGAGATTTTCGATATCACTACCCGGAAAAAAATGATTATATATGATTATATATAATTTTATAAAATCCTATATTAATTTTGCCTTTATATGTGGTTACATATATGATATATGTTTATAAGAAAAAAAAGATGTTATATCATTTAATTAAATGTCGATATCATGTGCTGTCAGAATCACAAGTAGCCAGAAGCATTTACTTATATTGTATTTACTTAAATTGTATTTACTTAAATTGTATTTGGATATAATTTGTAAACAGCAGTTTTTTTCCGTGGTGGACATATATGATTATATATAGTCATATATATGAGCAAATTGCATATATGATCTTTATTCCCCGGGCTTACTTAGGAAATGCAACAACTTTTCTATCCATGACTGTATTTGTCCGCTTTATATTGATTACAATATCTAATATAAATATTTATGTTAAATCTTTTGACAGTTATAATAATATAGTTGAAATTCTTGCAAGAAACTCTTATATAAATGATTGTATTCTTGTTCAAAAGGGCCTATTTTAAGTTGGAAGGAAAGACAAAGGAAGAATATTGCATATTTTTTTCACGGATGGTCGATATGGATCCTTCGCATTTCTTCCTAAGTGATTCATTGAAAGCCTGTCTTATGTCAATCGACGAATTGTTTTGGACTCGTGAATCGTTGGCAGAATATATCATGGTTATCGATGTCACGGGATACACAACTGGACATGTGGGACGTACGAACTTAGTAACCTTAAAGAAAATGATATACTATTGCCAAGATGCCTTACCAGTACGCCTGAAGGGAGTACATATAATAAATTCGTCGCCAATTTTCGAAATGATATTTAATATGGCGAAACATTTCATAAATGAAGAAATGATAAATTTGGTAAAAATACTTCATACTTCTTTAACAAAGTATTTAACCTCGATAAAATTATTGTTCTGACGGTCCGCTGCTATT
>NW_014554446.1:2893562-2921646 GCF_001313825.1 Dinoponera quadriceps | reverse complement strand
GGGGGGGGGGGGAGGGAAATAGCGCGAAATATACCTGCAAAATTATATCACACCAAGGGTTTGTTTTGTTAAAGTTTTCCATGGAAATTTATTGAATGGAACATATATAATGTTGATAATATCTTTTTACAGGTATATGTTCATTCGTCGTTGGAAAACGTGAACAAATACATTCCAATAAAAATATTGCCCAACGAATGTGGTGGGAAAGCAGGTCCGATACAGGAATTATGGAAAACGCAGTTGCAGAAGATCGAGAACTTTCACGAATGGTTTCTGGAAGACGAAAAGAATCATCGCGTGAACGAGTCACTACGGATCGGTAATAGTAAGACATCTAGTGATTTGTTCGGCGTGGAAGGTAGTTTTAGACAAGTAGAAATCGATTAAGTCAATTTTGAGATATATAAGTATCATATAGTGCTAAGTTAATGACAAGGAAAGAAACCTTTGCGCAAATATAATTTAAAATGTTTATTTCATTTATAATAAACGTTATTAACTATAATATAACTATATAATTAACTATATAATTGGAAACTATATATAATGGGAAAACTATATATAATTGGAAAAAATATATAACTATATAAATGTTATGTTAACTATATATGTTAATTATAAACTGTAAATATGAGTATTAAATGTTTAATAATTGTTACGCTGCCTATTTTTCTGGACATTTCTATCAATATCATATGTAATGTAAATGTTACTTAGTATTTACTAAGTAGTGGGCACATATAATTTTATTCAAACTTATTATAATCTTATATTCATAACACGAACTTTTACCACACTTGACTAATGTTTTTAACGTGAAAAATCATCTGGTGTTGTTTTGTATCCCCAACGAGTTTTTATAAGCTTATGCTATATTATGAATAAGACGGATCACTGCCAATTTTCGTTGCACATTTAGGTCTCTAACAGTTAAACGCTAAACGTAACGGTTGTAATGCTAAACAACTTGAATATATAATCAGTATGCAAAATGTTAGCAATGTACCAGCAGATTGGCAACATATTCGATGAGAATGCTATTGCAGAATAATTTAATTCTGGATGGTAAATAAAGATAGAATGATGCGTGTCGTTATCCAAACAACGATATCTCATGGGATGTTCTGTGGACGCCCTTAGAACATTGGGACATCCTCAGGACACCTTAAGGATGTCCTTAGGAGATCTGTGCTGGGTGCGAATGTTAAGTAGAACCTGCCTACCGTAAAAAGTCCGGTTAGCAATCCATTATATTACATCTAAAATAATCTAGAGAATTCATAATATAGGGAATTACGAATATAGGGAAACATCTTTATGAACAAACTTTGATACGGACGGGATCCGACAGCCTACATTGTTGATTGGTTGATTTAATACAATTTTCTATTTGGTGGCCCAGCGGAAAAATTTTAGGCATCGATCGATGTGAGTGGACGTGTGTTATCGTAGAATGCTAGATATGTATGGTCTATTCTTTATAGCTGCACTGCTGAACTGATGCAATAAGTTGAAGTGAGAAAACACATATTTGAAAATTTATAACAAGCCGTCGAACTTCCAATCCGACTGATGTTCAATCAATTCATTTCCCAAAATTCCTTATATTAGAGATTCCTTATATTTTTCAGAATATTTCTCACGTATAATATATTCCCAGGTAGCACAATAACGTCGGAGGATGTCAAATTGCTGTCAATAAGACATCCTCTGACGTCACTCTGCTATCTTTTGTTTGGATTTGTGGCACGTTATTAAAAGTACTTTCCAGCACTATATGAGGAAACAAAAATTAAGCGGAATAACAAAATTTTATGTGTAAAAAATTGCAATAAAGCCACATTAATATTTCTTATGTTGATTTTATAAAATATCTACACAAATATCTAATTGATTTTATAAAATATCTACACAAATATCTAATACAAACAACTAATTACTCATCTACGGAACATTAATGTCAAGTCTAATTATTGCCAAGATACAATATCGAAGACTGGAAGATTTCTATGAATGATTATCTCCCTCGATAGTCCCTTTAAAGTAAAAGTCTATTATAATCTGATCAAAATATATAAAAATATAAACTTCCTTCGCACGGAAATCGACCAGAAGCAATCATGCCTCATCAATATATTCTTTGAATAACTAGTTTGAATAACAGATTATTGAATTGGTCTACTGGAAAGAATGACGCGCATACATTATATCCCAGCAAACATCAAATTACAGTTACATAATTGCTAATAATTTCCTACTCAATAATATAACTGTTATATAACACATGCGTTATACATAACACGCGGATATAGATCCGTCATTGAGCATTTTCATTTATTTTAGCAACGCGAAAAATATATATGTACAATATATACGTTGAAATGAATCATACGAATTTCCAGGCTGGGAAAAACCGATCATATATGTCATACAAGGCAAACTTCAAGAGAAATACGGTTACGCAATCACGAATAATATGGCAGTAGCGAACAGTTCACTATTAACGTCGAAACACTACGGTCAAGTGAGTATACGACATGACGGATTTCCTTTCTTATAAAGAAAACAGTCATTGATCAAATAGATTTGCATCATTATTACACAATTTAACGAAGAGTTATTAATAGTAGTTAATTTTTATCAAGATGAATAATAAAAGATGGAGTCTGATAAACAAATGCTCATCTGCGGTAATCATTGATAGAGATCAATCTTATGACAGTGAAGTACGAGAAAAACTTGAAGGAAAATACGAGTCTTAAGTGATGTCTTCGATAAAGTGCATTACTTTCGAAGAAGAACTGAGGAAAAATCCAGAACTAAAGTTATCGGATATACGGATTCTCAGAGAATGGTGCGAAAAACAAGCACATCTGCCGAAAATCCAGGACGTGGAGCTCGCCGTATTTCTACACAGCAATTACTATCATATAGAACCGACGAAAAGTACGATCGAGAATTATTATACTTGTAGAACTCACGCGCCAGAATTATTTTCCAACAGGGACATACGGAAAGTGAAACGATTACGAGACACTTTCAATGTCATGTGAGCATAAAATTTCTTGATATTTATCTAAATAATATATTCATAAGTGATTTATTACAATAAGTACAACACAAGTTCCCTCCATGAGAAATTCAAATAGATTCAACAACTAAATATAAAAAATCATACCCGTGTCTCAGCGTCTTACCAGATCAAGTCGTTTACGTTTTTTTTTATGCAGTTATTTATTTATCATATTCGTCTCATGTTGATTTTTTAAAACTGTTCTAAATTATTATATGTTAATTATTAATAATTATATGTTAATTTGTTTATTCAAGTAATTGATGTTTTTCCGGGTACAATTGTCCGCTGAATCCGAATATGGTGATACTGAGTCGGTAAAGTTGAAAATCCTATAATATTTACACAAAAAAAGGAACTGATTTATATTATTTTTTTTTAGATTTCCATTCATTTTCCAAGTTTTCCACAGATTTTGTTAAGAATCTTGGTCGTTTGCTCAATGGTCGCAATGTCTTGGTGAAAACGTTCACCATGTTCGTCACTGAAGTCACCTAAATTTGGTGGAAAAAAATCCAAATGAAAAAAGATTCGGAAACTAGCTCTGCTGCATTCTGCTCTCTGAAAGTAGCCGAGACGTGGCAAGGCCTCACCTACTGAGAGCTGTCTCCCCACTACCCGTTTCTCGATAAGAGAGCGGTTCGCGGATCTGGAAAATTTGCCCGAGCAAGGTCGAAAAATAAGCTGATTTCTTATTGGTTGACGTGAGCCACGTTGTGCAGAATAATTGACATTTAAGAAATGAAAACGACTTGATCTCGTAAAACGCTGAGATACGGGTTATGTTGGTTTACATTTATTTTTAGAATCTTTTTCAATTTCTCATGGGAGGAAGAAGAACTCGATTTTTATCGAATGATGTTACATATGAAAACATATTATATAGTCTTATTAGAAATTCTGTCAGTCAAATTTCAAAATTTTGTCTCTCATTTCAAGAAATTAGAAATTAATATCTTTTTAAGCAATTCCTGATGTGATCGATTGATAATTAGCCGCGATATCTTTACATCTGTTATTGAAATGGAGGAAGTAGCTCTGATAAGATCTGTCTATGTACATATTTTTTTCGTAGTACAGATAAAATTGATCACAAAATTATATTTACTGCACTTTTGACTGCGAGTCACTCGGAAACAAATCGTCCGATGTGCAGACATGTCACACCTGTATTCGTTAATGCATATAGATGCATATAGATAATGCACTGTAGCGCGTTACGGCATTGCGCGTTGACGCATTAAACATTATTTATGAATTATATTACATGTTATTATTAAAAATATAAAATATTAAACACAAATCATTTTTCCCCTTAAAAGACGGAAAAACGAATTCACCTTGTATAATGAAAATATTTTTGCGTAAAAATAATGAGCGTTACATTCAAATTCAATAAAAGCAGCTAATTCAATAATAACAGTTTATTAAGATAAATTTGTTGTAATAAGTTCAAGTTTCGGTATTTTGAACATAAAAGAAATATTTCCACAGATAATTTATTGATGATAATATATGTATTATCCATTGTCTATGTATCATCCATCCATGTATCATCCATCATTCCACAGATAATTTATTGATGATAATATATGTATCATCCATTGTCCGTGTATCATCCATCTATGTATCATCCATCATTCCACAGATAATTTATTGATGATAATATATGTATCATCTATATTAATCTTAACCCTTAGCATACAAATAAATATTAATTTTGAATCCTTATATAGTTGTAATTATATAATTTACATTTTTGTTAGAAGTTTTTATAAATGACCTTATTTATGCTTGTTAAAAAAAAGAACCAACTTTCAACTAGAGGCTAAAACAAAGGAGGGATATAGCATAATATTTTCTCGACTTATCGACGTGGATCCTACGCATTTCTTCTACAATGAATCAGCAAATGCTAATTTTATGTCGTACGAGGAATATCTTTGGACTCACGGATCGACATTGGGACAAATCTTTGTCAGTGATGTCACAGGCTTCGCAATGGGACATATGGGACGTATGAACTTAGTAACTATGAAGAAAATACTATATTACGTCCAAAATGCTATGCCAATGCGCCTCAAAGGAGTTCATATGATAAATATGTCGCCAATGGTCGAAAAAATGTATAATATGATGAAACCTTTAATCAAGGATGAACTGATAAATTTGGTAAAAATCTTTCAAACTTTTTTAACAAATGATAACGTTGTGTTAATGATTATTTGGTTACTGGGATTACATTAAATATTAGAATAGATGTAATATTAAATTAGCAGTGTTATTGCTTATTAATCTCTTTAATCTACTAGAGAATTCCGTTGAATGAGAGACATACGATATTAAATAATGCCTTTTTTCAGATACACTTTCACACATCTTTGCAAAGTGCGAGCGAATATTTTCCAATAGAAGCATTACCTAACGAGCTTGGTGGGAAAGCAGGCACATTAGAGGAACTTAAAAACGCAAAATTAAAAAAAATCGAGAACTTTCAAGAATGGTTTTTGCAAGACGAAAAAAATAATCGCGTGAACGAATCATTACGGATCGGCGAAAGTAAGACATCTAATGATCTGTTTGGAATAGACGGTAGTTTCAAAAAACTAGAAATCGATTAAGTCGATCTGACGATGTACTAATTACAAAACGTACTGCTAGATAAATAACGAATTCGAGGAAAGGGAAATGCTTCTGGCTATTTATTTCATTAAAATGATAATTTGACTTGTGGAACGTTACAGAAATTTATAAATATCCACAATGAGAACATATAATTGATATGCCGAGTGATAAAGATTGTAATTAGTAAAGAAGATTGTTATTAATAAAATCAAAATCACTAATTAGTTATTACTTTTGGTCTACGTGGTAATTAAAGTCAACTTTCGGAAACCAAGTAAATTTCTTTGACATAAGTAATTATTGTGCATTTTTACTGTTGTGTAATTATTGTGCATTTTAACGTTTATATTGCTATTTTATTTATAGTCTTCTAGTTAAAACATAATATTTCATCCGACATCGGTATGGAGCTAGTTGGGCCAAATGTACCAACTAACTCCTTGTAATCTGATGTCTTAAATGAAACGTCCCTTTGTTGGTAATTGGATTTGTTTTGTTAAATCTGACGTTGCCCGGCTCAGTTTTCGGTGTAGCCATTGCGAGAGTCAACAAGCTAGATCCACAAATTAGGATTGCGAACCGATTGCATAAGACGTGACAACCGTTTTCTCGTTTAGATAATAATAAATTTGGCCTAACTTTGAAAAAGTTTCACCCTG
The DNA here is from genome assembly GCF_001313825.1 of Dinoponera quadriceps. Classification (NCBI taxonomy): domain Eukaryota; kingdom Metazoa; phylum Arthropoda; class Insecta; order Hymenoptera; family Formicidae; genus Dinoponera; species Dinoponera quadriceps. The sequence goes on along the minus strand of NW_014554446.1, from coordinate 2,915,286 downwards.
AGACTTCTTGAAACATTCTAGAAATGCCTGATTGTAAAATCACTTCGCGAAAACTTGTGTGCCTTTATGATTCAAATTACCTCTAGAAGTGGCTCAACATGCCCCAAAAGTGAGGTACGTTGAGTCACTGATTTTTTGTACTCAAGCCGAACGTTTTCTTATTTATAAAATATATTTAAGATCGATGTGTATTTAATTAATGACCTGAATAAACATGTGATCCTCTAAGTCAATTTTCACTTATTTGTCATAATTATGAAAAAATTTATAACAGTTTAAAAGTTGTCCGACCAGCCTCGCTCTACATTACCTCGCAGCAAATACATTTGACCTTTAATAGTCAACTTTTAGCAATAACAATAAAATTCGGATCAGAAGATGAGATTTAGCTACTAAATCATTTTTCTAAATACAACGAACTTATGCAGTTCGATTAGTCATCTTTCTGTAATTTTATCGAACAAATGCAAAATAAGCGTAAACAACCAAACTGCTACCGAAGAAACTAAAATTTCTCAGTTAGAGTAAACAAATCTTGAGCTTCTACAGGTAGTTGAGATAGTTGTAGCATAAAGCGAGTTTTTTAAAAATTCGTTAAAACTTGTTATATGTATATAAATTTGTTTGAATATGACATAGGTGTTGACGCAATTTTAAAATGATTGGCTATTCAGTAGCTGAGATATTCGCAATATAAGGTAATACTTTTTTTATGTGTTCCTTGAGATTATACATATTTCTTACGACAATACGCACTTCCTACACTTATATCCCTCGAATATCCTCCATACGTATTTCTTGAAGCGTTCTATCTTAACAACAATTTTTTGTGACAGTCCAACTCGCATGCGATCGGTCGTCGAGTGCAACATTGAAAGTCTAACGTCGCGTAGAGAAGTGGTGTCCTGAGTGAGCTCGCCGAGTTGCTGGTATTCGATAATTTCAATTATAAACAATTTGTTAGAAGAATTACAAGTTATTTTGCCAAATTCATCAATTCTGCCTTGATGAAAGGTTTCATCAAATTTAATGTCGTCTTAACCACTAGCGACACATTTATTACGTAGATTCCCTTTAAACGCATTGGTATAGTGTCTTGGATGTATAACAAACATTTCTTCAACACCGTTAAGTTTATGAGTCCCACATGCCCAATTGTTGTGCCTGCACCATCAAGGATAACGATGAATCCCGGCTTCGATCCGTTAGACCACAAAAATTCATCGTACATCATAAGACCGGCACTCATTGTTTCACTAAAAGAAAAATGCGAAACGTCCGTGTCGAAAAGGCGTCCTAATATTATCTCATATCCCTCTTTTGTCTTAGTCTCCAGGTAAAGAATAGTCCCTGTTTTTAACAAGAATAGTATACGTGTTACTATATCGTATTTATGTGTATCATAAAATTTATTCAATCAACATCTAAAATGCTAGGTCAGTAACAAATTCAAATAAAAAGGTTTTTGGGAATGTTTACAATATCTGAATCTAAAATCGTATTAATTTCAAGAACCTAAATTTTTAGACAAATAATATAATTTAGACAGATGGGCAAGGGCGAATTAACAAATTATTATTTTCGAAGTTAAATATATCTTTATAAAACTGTAGATTGCTAAAAACTTAAATTCCCCCTGTCCCTCCATCTCCCTCGCTACCTTCTCCCTCCCTCCTTAATTCAATTATACCGGGATATATGAGAGTTGTTTGATAAATCTGGTAAAAAAGCAAGTAAAAGACATTTTTTTTTTAAGAAAATCGCCTTTACTTCTCAACATAATCTCCATCAAGAGCGATACGCTTCCAGCGAATTTCCAATTTTTTTAATACCGTCGGAAAAGTAAGCTCTAAACCTGTAAAATACTTATTGACGGCGACGATGACTTCCTCATTTGACGAGGATTCTTTCCCATCAAATTTTCAAATTTGGAGACAGGAAGAAATCGCACAGGACCAAGGTTATGAACTCCATGTTTCCTTGTAATCACGTTCGTCGAAGTTTGTGTATTCACGATTATCAATCCTACAGACTGAATTTTCAAACGAGTCACGATTCAGCAAAACAATACATTGTTCTCAGCTCGTCTAAATATCATATATTAACACAATGCAATCTTCGACACGCTAGTGACGAATATTACTTCTACATGACATTTGCACGTTTCCCAAAGTCATTCTAACAAATTTCCTCCACAGTTGTCATTTATTTCTTGTAATGAATATTTTTAGAAATTCGCGCGGTCATGCAGGATGCATTTGATCTTCGTTAACATTTGCGTACGTGCTGGTAACAGTTGAATCGAAATGTTGGTAATATAACAATACCGAACACAACAGATGATGATGTTTCTTCCTCGACTGTGTCATAGAAGTGGCACAATAATATCGTAATGAAAGTAATATATTAGGTTGGGGAAAAAGAAATCCATTATTTTTTCGGTAGATGGTTGTAGTGATCGATATCTCGTAAAGTATCGATCAAACAATTTCAGATTTATGCTCGTTGGAAAAGTGACATTTCGCACTAAAAAAATTCTTTTGTTGTTTTTTGTTTGGTCCATTCAGTTGTGAGTTACAGGGTGTTAAAAATGGAAGTCAACAAAGAGAAAATTCGGTACATTTTACAGTTTTTCTTTGATAAAGGCGAAAATGCAAGCCAGGCGGCTGTAATTGTGAATGGTATATGGTGCCGATACTGTAACAGCCAATTACGTGCAATTTTGGTTTCGTCGATTCCGTTCTTTTGATGTTAAAGATGCACAGGTAGGCTCATCGTCGAAAATGTCGATAAAATCACAGAAATAATCGACCGGCATGTTAGCAGTCGTAGCATCGCCCAGGAGCTCAAGATCGACCATAAAACAGTTTTAAACCATTTGCACAAAGCTGGATACAAAAAGAAACTCGATGTTTGGATGCCACACCAATTAACACAAAGAAACATGATGGATCCATCTGCGAAGCCTTGGCCAAACGGAATGAAATCGACCCATTTCTTAATGGTGACTGGGGATGAAAAATGGGTCGACAACATTGCGAAAACGATCGTGGTCAAAGCGCGGTGAAGCAGCTCAAACGGTGGCCAAACCAACGGCCAGGAAAGTTCTGCTGTGCATTTGGTGGGACTGGAAAGGAATCATTTATTATGAGTTGCTTCCATATGGCCAAACACTAAATTCGGATCTCTACTGTCAACAACTGGACCGTTTGAAGCTAGCGATTGACCAGAAACGGCCAGAATTGGCCAACAGGAGAGGTATTGTGTTCCATCAGAACAAACATGTCTATAGTGACTCGCCAAAAACTCCGGAAGCTTGGTTGGGAAGTTTTGATGCATCCACCATATAATCTGGCACCAAGCGATTACCATGTTTTTCTTGCATTGCAAAATTTCCTTAGTGATAAGAAATTGGCATCAAGAGAAGATTGTGAAAATCGATTACTAGAGTTTTTCGCCAATAGGGACCAAGACTTCTATGAGAGGCATTATGAAGCTACCTTTAAAATGGCAACAAATTATAAAACAAAACGGTGCATATTTGACCCAAATCGGACAATCCGAAACATGTTAAATAAAGTTTTGAAGTTCACGTAAAAATAATGGATTTCTTTTTCCCCAACCTAATATTTATAAGTAAAAAATAAATTTAAAAAACAAATATAATTGACAATTAATGAATTTCCCATGTGAAACGTTAAGATAGATCGTTTGTAACAATGTCGCCGCATATGCGTAGTACTGAATACTGTAATCCAATTATAATTTCACATTCTAATCCTTTATTGTGTTACTTCGCTAAAACGATAATCACATACGAACGAATCAATTATCAAAATTAGTAAAATAGAAATAACATCGACTATTTCACTTTTACGTTTCTCGCCTCATATGATTCTCGCTATGCAAAGGCATAATAAATATTCAATAAGAATCAACAAACCATGAACTTGTCCGTTTATTAATTATATACGCCAATCAATAGGATTATGTGGCACTTTGATAAAATGGAACGTCAGCGAAATTCTCATATTACGTATCGTGGAAATCACAATATAATCACTATACAAGGTTCAGCATTTGTCACGCTATGTATGTTGCTATTTCAGCGACACAGCCTTTAAAAGGCCGATTACATCTGATATGACTTTCAGTCAGTGTTTGTCAAGACGTTGAGTACAGTCCTTGTACACTCCATCCTCTGCGCCGTTTGCGTCCAAAATAGGTGAAAGAAAAATTCACATGTAAGTATCAAAATCTACGTTGGGTGTAATATTTTATTAAATTTTACCGAAGATTTCACACTGACTCAACGATCTTGCTTTGTAAGAGCTTTGTGATTCTAAGTGAATATGGCCGAGATAAAATTGGTGTCGTTCGAGGACGAGCTGAAGAAGAATCCCGAGTTGAAGGAGGCGGACATACAAATGCTGCGAGAATGGTGCGAGAAGCAGCCTCACTTGCCGAAGATATCGGACAGCATGCTGGCGTTATTCTTACACAGCAACTATTACCGACTCGAGCCGACGAAAGCCAGTATCGATACATTCTACACAGTCAGGAGCCATGTCCCCGAGTTCTATAACGACCGGGACCTCGTGAATAACAAAGAGTTGAAAAAGGCTTCTCAAACGGTGTAAGTATGTTTACTTCCGACCAATTAGCATCGTAACCGGCGACACTCTTGTATGACAAATCGAGCATAACGATGTATTATTTAGAAATGTTGCGCACACGCGTAACACAAAAGAACGATTTTATTATTCATTTATTTATTTGTCTATTAACGGAAAATACCCTTGAAAAAAAAAGGAAAAAAGTATAATTTCATCAATAGGACAAATCAGATCTTAGAAGGAACTACTCGGGAAGGCTACAAAATTATTTATGGAAGACTGATAGACAACGATCCGGCACAATTTGTGTACAACGACGCAATGAAATTGCTCAATATGGTGATCGACCTGTGGCTCTACACGGAAGGTACATGCGACGGTCATGTTATAATATTCGACATGAACAACGTTTCTTTCGGTCACGCCGGCCGTTTGAGCCCCATGGGTTTGAAGAAATTCCTTTATTACCTGCAAGAAGGGCTGCCCGTCCGACTTCGGGGCTTTCACTTCATGAACGCTTCTCCCGTAATAGACGTTATCTTGAATATGATGAAACCCTTCATGAAAAAGCAGCTGATGGATATGGTAAGAACAAAATTGTTACCTGTGATCGAATCAAAGTCTAAGATTTTACTTTACAGACAAGAAAGATAAGAATCGAATTAGGTTGAAATTTTCTCGGAAATTATCAATTTTTCCGGTAAAGCTGTATCGCTTGGATTACATTCTTCTTAATTTAAACAGATAGAAAAAGGAATTTTATATTTACTTTCTCGTTACATTTGTCGTACCTGTGAAATATTTTTTCACGGTCATTTGATAATTGAAATTTAAATTTCAGTTCCATATGCATACCACAGCCGAGTCTGTGCAGAAATTCATACCGCTCGAGGTCCTCCCGAACGAAGCGGGTGGCAAAGCCGGGCCTATACTCGAATTAAGCGACAAAAATGTCAAATATATGGCAGACAAAGCAGCGTGGTTCAAAGAAGAAGAGGCCAATTGCCGCGTCAATGAATCTTTGCGACCCGGCAAAGCGAAGACGGCGACGGATCTGTTCGGCGCCGAAGGAAGTTTCAAGAAGCTCGAAATCGACTAAAATCGAACAGCTTTGGGAATTTTTTTTAGATCTTTGGGATTTATGTCCACAAAATTTGCATTTTTTTTTTTAGATAGACAATCCTATTTCGAAAGATCAATATAATATCTAGTAAATGGAACATATCTGAATATAATCTGTCCCGTATGTATTTGACAACGGTGAATATTGAAAAAGTCTTATAAGAATGTACAGGTGAAAACTGTTAAAATTTTTATATTCATTATAAATAAATACATATGGACAACAAATATATAAATACGCTTGGCAATTACGAGTTTTCTTATAACTATCATATCCGAATAAATATATCTTTAAGAAACGTATAACTAATCGAAACTTGAAAAGAAAGAAATAGTAAAGTCGTCGAAAACGATCCTCATGATGTTTTCATCATTTTAAAGTAAACCACAATCTGAGGGGCTAGTCTAAGAGAATTACGTTTTTAAAAAAGTATCTTTGAGACAAGCGCTCGTGATGTGTTAGCAAATCTACCACTTGTAAATGTATTAGATTTATAAAATTTGCGATAGAATGGAAGAAAAACTATTAACTAATAAACAACAGTACAAAGTTCAACAGGATCTAAGTCTAAACTCATGCAAATTTCAAAAACTGAATCTTCCAATAAACGACGACTAAAAAATCTAAATCTAAAAACAATTCTATAATATATGTATAAGGGAATTAATCGATTTATTATTTTCCAAGTTAAATATACCATTGTAAAGCTCTACGTAGATTAACAAAAACGTTTACCTGTAACCTTTACAGGTCTACAACTGGGAACAGCAAAATTAAGCAAACACTTCGTAAAGCGATATCATTTTTTCAATATATTAGGTGGTAAACTTAGTTCCTGCGGCTCACAGTTAGATGACGTTAAATTTGCTTTCGATTAAGTCATGTCTCATGATGGTAATCGACCTGGAACAAGCCCAACCGTCTTGAGGGTTGAGATATAACAGTAAAAAGGTGGATTTTTGCCTTTGGGCCTTATGTTGGGCCTGTTCCAGGTCGATTACCATCATGAGACATGACTTAATCGAAAGCAAATTTAAAAAGGAATAAAATAAAAAAAAACAACAAAAAAATCGAAAGTGGCGTACTTTGCGAAATTTCGATTTTAAACTTTAAAATCTCAAAATAAGGGCGAAAACTACCCCCTAAAATTTTATAAATATTTTTTTCAGATCCTACGAGAAAAATGCTATAAAGTTACAATGGTTTCAGATTTTTTTTATTGACACGACGACGACGACGAGAATTAAGAAACTGGTAGTCGAAGCAAAAATTCGAATTTTATGACAGCCATAGAAGCTCATAGTGTGGGTCAAAAAATCCGAAAAAATTCGACAAATGTTTTCTAAAATAGTACTACCGATTGCCATAGGTTTCGATCAAATCTAATTTTTGAGCGTACCCCAATCACATGGAATGACCCATATCTCTTCATTAACGATTTATGATTATTACACAGCTAATTAACCACTCTCTGAGAACTGTTCTTTTTACTAGATCATTTTGCAAGTCCCGTTGCAGATAGAACTGTCTTAAGATAACACGTTAGTTATATTGGCGTTTATTTAACCTATTCAGAGACGAATTTGTCGAAATTAACTCAAATTACTTAATTTTGATGAATACCCTCGGTATTAGCGGTAATTTGCGACCGCTTATCACGACAAGCACCATAAATGTCACGCGCTGCCCGGGCATTCGGACAACTGGCTGCCGCGCGCCAGGTTGGCACGTGTTAGAAACTCGCAGATTTCAAACGTTGATCGTCTTCTCTAATTTCGCTGAAATGAAACCGGTATTAAATCAGCCAACATGTTCGCAATTGATCTATGACTATTAACAAAATTAGTCCTGTGATAATAATTATAAATATATAAAATTCAAGGAAAATTATGTGAAACAAGTTCCAGGTAATAAGTATGAAACAGAATTCAAGACGTAGCGTTCAAACGTACTCGAAATACAGTTTTATTTATTATTAATAAATCGACAGAGAATGTTACATACGAGAATTAATAGCGAGTGAAAGAAGTCTTGCGAATGATTTTTGGAGGACACAATGGAGTCAACGGAGAGAATAAGTCGCTATCAATCGTCAAGCGCAATATTTACAGCAATAGAAGTAAGATAGTGGTGAAAAAAAAAAATTGAAACAATTAGATACATAAATAACGCGTATTTCTCAATCACTTTCCGTTATGTTACGCGTCATTTGTCCATTTTTCCTTTAAAGAGAATCAGTTCGACGGGCGTTGAAAGAATTTATGCGTACATGAATATCTGGTATAAAGGATTATAAATTTTAAAAAATAACTTTCTCTACAATTGTTGAAAAATACATTTGCTTGCTATTTTCTACGGAACATTATTCAGTTCTTTTTAAGATTTAACCTCTCACCTTAATCTTAATATTTACTTCTCACCTACAGTAGGAACAAATAGCCAGCTAGTGTGTTTTCATATTCCCATTTATTGGAAATCATCAAGTTTGCTGTCATTCTTACTAATCAATCACCGAAGAAATCGCAAGTCGACAATATAACACATTTTCATTTTCACTTTATGAACGCCCCTCCGATAATAAACGCTATTTTGAATATGATGAAACCTTTCGTGAAGAAACAGCTGATGGATATGGTAAGAACGAAATTATTATTATACACATGGCCGAATAGAGGCCTAAGATTTTGTTTCCCAACTGAGAAAGTTAAGAGTCGGGTTAGGTTTAATTTTTCTCGAAAATTATTAATTTTGTTCCGGTAAAGCTGTATCGCATTTTCGTGTCGATGAAATAGCGTGTTTCATAAACTTAATACTATCTTCGACACGATCTTCCAATGACAGATACTATTTTTAGATACTATGACGCTTGTACGTTGTTTCTCAGAATTCTAAGATTTCCTTGTAGATGCTATTCTTTACTCGTACGCCTTTCAAAATACGTACGATGCATTAATGTTCATTAATTGTTGTGCATCCGTTAGTAATAATTAGATCAAAATTAGTTAGTGATGTAAAAATGCCAAACATAACTGAGACGATGACATTTCCTTTCTGATCGTCACAGAAACGTTACAATAAAGATAACTTATTTATACATATAATAAATTTAAAAAAAAACAAATATAAGAGACAAATAACGGATTGAATATTAGGAAAGAAGGTTTGTAACTGTACATGTGCCGTATTAAATACGACTTTTCAACTAGAAATTTATAATTTTACGCTCGAGTTCCCTTCATTTTAACTTTCGTATAAACATTCATATTAACTTATCGGTAGGATAATTCGTAAACTAATTAAGCGAAGTTCTATAATAATCCATGATAACACGGAAAATAATGCAATGTTTTTACGCTATTCATCATAAAAATGCATGAGAGCGTAATAACACGTTACCTTAGAATATACTAAGTTGTTACGCTATACGTTGTGCCGTCGTTTCAGCGCAGCACACTTTGAAAGGCCTATTATATCTGAATGCAAATCTCAATCAGTCCTTTCACTAAACGTCACTCACGCGATCCGCGCTTAGCGTTGCTCTGTGTCCAGGATAAAAGTTAGAAAATCTAATAATGTTGTGGCGCTCGTAGAAACGAGTCTCCGTGTGTATGATATTTAGCCGAAGATATAAGACTCAACGCTCTTGATTCTACTTCGTCGGAGGAATTTTGTGATTCTATAAGTTAATATGGCTACGATGAAACCGGTGTCGTTTGAGGAGAAGCTGAAGAAGAATCCCGAGTTGAAGGAGGCGGACGTAGAAGCGTTAAGAGAATGGTGCGAGAAGCAGCCTCACCTGCCGAAAATATCGGACAGCATGCTGGCGTTGTTCTTGCACAGTAATTACTACCGACTCGAACCGACGAAAGCCTGTATCGAAGTTTACTACACTGCCAGGAGCCACGTCCCCGAATTCTTCAACGACCGGGACATTGTAAATAACAAAGAGCTGAAAAAGGCCACTCAAACGGTGTAAGTATATTTACGATTAGCATCGTGAACGTATATCTCTTGTGTGTTAAAACAAGCTTAACGATTTGTCACTCAGAAATGTTACGTATTAACAAAATGGACGGTTTTATTTAGTTATTCATTAACGAGAAATATTCGTTAAAAAGAGGAAAAAAAAGAAAGAAAAGAACATTTTATCGACAGGACGAGCCAGATCTTCGAGGGATCTACCCAGGAAGGCTATACAATTATTTATGCACGACTAATAGACAGCGATTCAGCACAATTTGTGTACAACGACGCAATGAAATTGCTCAATATGGTGATCGACCTGTGGCTCTACACGGAAGGTACATGCGACGGTCATGTTATAATATTCGACATGAACAACGTTTCTTTCGGTCACGCCGGCCGTTTGAGCCCCATGGGTTTGAAGAAATTCCTTTATTACCTGCAAGAAGGGCTGCCCGTCCGACTTCGGGGCTTTCACTTCATGAACGCTTCTCCCGTAATAGACGTTATCTTGAATATGATGAAACCCTTCATGAAAAAGCAGCTGATGGATATGGTAAGAACAAAATTGTTACCTGTGATCGAATCAAAGTCTAAGATTTTACTTTACAGACAAGAAAGATAAGAATCGAATTAGGTTGAAATTTTCTCGGAAATTATCAATTTTTCCGGTAAAGCTATATCGCTTAAATTACGTTCTTTTTACCTTGAACCAATAGAAAAGGAATCTTTTATTTACTCTGTTACGCACATATGTGCGGAATACTTTTTTTCACAGCCATTTCGATAAACTTTTGAATTTAAATTTCAGTTCCATATGCACACCACAGCCGAGTCCCTAGAGAAATTCATACCGCTTGAAGTGCTCCCAAATGAAGCGGGCGGCAAAGCCGGACCTATACTGGAATTACACGAGAAAAATATAAATAAACTGATAGATCATACCGCTTGGTTCAAAGAAGAAGAAGCCAATTGCCGCGTCAATGAATCCTTGCGTCCGGGCAAGGCAATGTCAGTGACGGATTTGTTCGGTGTCGAAGGGAGTTTCAAGAAGCTCGAAATCGATTAAAATTACTAACAATCAGATCTTTGGAATTTACAATTATGAAATTTGCATTATTTTTAGATAAATAATTCTGTTTTGAATGATCAATGTAATATTTGGTAAATAGAACAAATAGTTTATCTCGTATATATTTAGCAACGGTAAATACTGAATAAATGTTTTATCGCGGCAATCTTACCTAGCTAAGTGGTATCCGTAGTGTTTTCTTTGTAGAACAATTATTTATTATTTGAAATTATTTATGATTGAAATAATATAAAACAATTATTATTACAATTTTATTATTATTATTACTTACAATTCTTATGATTGTATTATAATTGAATTCTTAACTTAGAAATTTCAATTCAAAGTATTTTTAATGCAACATTATATCTCATTCAATCAAAGACGGTATATTGTTCTTCCAATACAATAAATTTTATTGAAACCAGTGACAAATACAATTGAATCATTTGCAAATATTTGTGACATCGACGTTTCAATAAATCAACATATTTTATTGTTTCAACTAATTCTTTCCGTGTAAATTAAAATACTCTCTTTAAAAAAAGTATCTTCTGTTATATTGCGCATAACTTTTTTTTAATGCAACTCAGTTTGGCGGGCATTGGAAGAATTTATGCGTGCAAAAACATCCGATATATATATATATATATATATATATATATATTACATCATACCATTATGTTATATATATATAGAAATAGAAAAAAAAATTACTTTCTCAATAATTATTAGAAGACATATTTTGTTTACAATTTTCGGTGAGATATCATTAAAATTTTTTTGTAGATGTTGTAATATTTATCTTTTACATACAATACAAGCAAAAAAAATCAAATGTTTACGACTGTCCGGGTTAGCTATTAATCACCGAAGAAGACACGAATAGACGAGTAGTCTATTCGTACTCGTCTATTCGTGTCTTCTTCGGTGATTAATTAGTGAACGAGATTACGTGGAAATAGCGTGTATAAATGTAACACAATCTTTGACACGTCAATAACGAATATTATTTTCACGTGGCACTTGCACATTCCCCAAAGTCATTGTAATAAATTTCTTCAGGGATATTATTTCTTTCTTGTAATAAACACTTTTAGAAATACGTATAATTATGCAAGATGCATTAGTTTTCTTTAACTTTCGAGCATATGTTAGTAACAATTGGAACAAAATATTAATAATATAATGATGCCGAGTATAATTAATGATAATATTTCTTTCTCAACTGTCGTAGAAAGGACATAATAAAGATAAATTAATAAAAATAAGATAAATAAGATAAAATTAATTTACCTATTAATTTATATATAAATTATAATTAACAAAACAGATATAAGTGAAAAATTAATTCAGTTAAAAGTTAAGTTAAAAGTTAAAAAGTTATAATTTTAACTAAACTTAATTAAGTTTAATTGAGTTAATTTGTAACTTAAATATAGTTACTTTCTATGAATTAACTTAAAATATTTCATATTTGTATGTAATTTCGCATAATTTTTAACTTTAATTTTAACGTTTTAACTTTAATAAAACTTTTAACTTTAATAAAACTAATATCTTAACTCTCAAATAAATTAATATTTTATTTACGTAACACTTAATGTAAATTTATTTCATTTATAGCGATCAATACTTAACTTAGTTAAAAAAAAATTAACTTAACCAACCCTGCTATAATTTCATATTTTACCATCATAATTTTACACTTAAAATTCCCAGCATACTCATATTTATCGATAATCGATAAGATTGTATGACATTTTGTATAAAAAGAAATATGTCCTTGTATTATATATTCATTAGAAGGTTGCAGCGCTACAGTCTACTTTTACGTTATATCACTATGTTGTTGAACATTGAAAACAGCTATTATATATCTATATATCCGACTAGATGTAATGAATATGCGAATTTCAATCAGTGTTGTCCGAGATATCAAGCAGTTCACACACAACATACGCAGTATGTGTTAAAAGTAGAAGGTAAAAATATATTATACAAAGACATTCTGATGACATGGCGGCACACGGGTAAAGAAAAGTTTCTGGTATTTTACCGAAAATACAATTTCATCGACTTTATTTCGTAAGAATTTTGTGATTCTAAGTGAGTATGGCTACGATAAAATTGGTGTCATACGAGGACGAACTGAAGAAGAATCCCGAGTTGAAGAAGTCGGACGTAGAAGCGTTAAGAGAATGGTGCGAGAAGCAGCCTCACCTGCCGAAAATATCGGACAGCATGCTGGCGTTGTTCTTGCACAGTAATTACTACCGACTCGAACCGACGAAAGCCTGTATCGAAGTTTACTACACTACCAGGAGCCACGTCCCCGAATTCTTCAACGACCGGGACATTATAAATAACAAAGAGCTGAAAAGGGCCTCTCAATTAACGTAAGTATATTTACAGTTAGTATCACGACTACATAGCAATACTCCTCGTATAGCAAAATTAGCGTAACGATGTATCATTCAGAAATGTTGTGTAACACGCGTAACACGTATAACAAAAGTACGATTTTATCATTTATTTATTTATTCATTAACGGAACTTTAAAGAAGCGAAAAAAAAATTTGTATTGACAGAACATGCCAGATCTTGGAGAAATCTACCCAGGAAGGCTACACAATAATTTATATACAAATAATAGACAGCGATCCGGCACAATTCCTTCACAACGACGCCTTCAAATTGCTCAATATGGTGATCGACCTGTGGCTCTACATGAAAGGTACATGCGACGGCCATGTTATAGTAATCAACATGAGCAACATTTCTTTCGGTCACGTCAGCCGTCTCAGCCCTATGGGTTTCAAGAAGTTTTTTTACTATCTGCAAGAGGGATTGCCAGTCCGACTTCAAGGCGTGCACTTCATAAACACCTTTCCGATAATAGACATTATCTTGAATATGATGAAACCCTTCATGAAGAAACAACTAATGGATATGGTAAAATAGAAATTATTATATGTATACATATAGCCGAGTCAAAGCCCAAGATTTTATTTACCAACTGAGAAAGATAAGAATCGAGTTAGATTTACATTTTCTCGAAAATTATTAATTATTAAGATATAATATAAAGATTAAAATTATTCTTCCGATAACGTCGTATCAGATTACGTTCTTCTTACTTTAAATCGATAGAAGAACCTTGTATTTATTTTCACACATATATGTGGAATATTTTTCTCGGTGATTTTGATAAATCTTGAAATTTAAATTTCAGTTGCGTATGCATATCACAAACGAAACTCTCAAGAAATTCATACCGCTTGATGTCCTCCCGAACGAAGCGGGCGGCAAAGCCGGTCCTATCTTGGAATTACACGACAGACAAATGAAAAAGTTAATAGATTACACCGCTTGGTTCAAGGAAGAAGAAACCAATAGCCGCGTCAATGAAGCTTTCAGACCCGGCAAAGAAAAGACAGCGGAGGATTTGTTTGGCGTTGAAGGAAGTTTTAAAAAACTCGAAATCGACTGAAATCGAACGATTTACGTCTACTGATCTATGTCGTTTAATAAAGCACTTCCGGATATATCTATTGCTAGTTTATTTATTTTGAAAGGATGTTGTTTTCATTTTTTCATCAATTTTCTAATTTTTCATAAGAAATTATTTACATTTTTTGCAAAAATCATTTTCAAATCAAACTTTTGAACATTATTTACATCTACCCGATATTCCTCTGTTAAAACAACACTAAATTTCTAAAATACAAAAACCAAAGCTTAAAGAGCCATAGTTATTATAGGAACTATACTAAGCTATAGTTATTATAGGAACTATAATAGTTATTATAGGAACTATAATAACTATAGTAACTATAATAACATGTAGAAAATTAAAATTAAACAAAACAATTTCTTTAAATGTAGAAAAGAGGCGCACTTTAAAAATCTTTAAAACAATTTTTTTCTTGTTTTTCTTGTTTTTAGGGATGCGATATATATGATATAATATATACAATATAATATGTCTAAAAATTAAAATATTTTGTTAATAATAGCTATGGTAGTTATTATAGTTATTATATTATTATAATTATTATAGTTACTCACTTGAAACTTGAAATGGTTATGCATATCTCGTTATAAATGTCTCACGATGCGACGATAATTTAACCAAATGCGGAATAAACTTCTCGATTTATTGTGGTTCGCTGAATGAGCGAATAACAGGAAATGCATTGTTATTGCAAATCTAATTTGTCAAGTGAACACGAAGCATACATATTTAGCATCTACCCATAATCAACAATTCTGATTAAAATGTAGTAACGCTATCAATACAATACTTGATTTAATCCAAATATATAAGTATATAAATAAATATAAATATAATATATAAAAACATAAATAACTGAATATAAATACCCGAGGAAAAATGATTATATATAATTATATAAAATCATATATTTTTGTCCATATATGTGGTTATATATATGATCATATATGTCTATACGAAAAAAAATGATGCTTTGTCATTTAATTAAATGTCGATATCATGTGTTCTCAGAAACACAAGTAGCCAAAAGAATTCTAGTTTTCACTGTTTGAAAAACTAAAAAAAATACGAAGATATTATTGCAATAATAATAAATTAAAAATAATCACATATTCTTATTAATAATTCATATAGAATGTTTTCGCAGCCGATAGAGATTTGTCAACGCATCATTTGTGATGTATAATTTAAGTAGGTTGTCTCCTTAAATACTTATGAAAACTTTTCTACCAGAAATTTTTACATTTCATCATTCATACGTTCGAGAAGTTTGCAAATATGAATTGCACAGAAGCTGTATCGGTGTGAGGGAACCTTTATAAGCGACACCTCCACCTTTCAACGATTTCTTATAATACTTTCACCATCGCGCTATCCTCGCAGTAAATACTAATCCACGTGTATGAATATATCGATGAGACAATCCGAACTCTTCGGCTTCGTGATGAAACGCATAATAGTAAGTAAGTATGCACAAGACATACATTATTATATTTCACTATTAATCAATATTTTACAATTGATAAATATTTCAGACAACAATCTGAGAAATTAGACATGTAGATATTTACCGCAATGTATTTAAATTAAATAAATTGCTCAAATATATTTCCCGTACGAATCAAATAACGTTAGACAAGATTTATAAACTAAAATTATGCAAATAACGTGTAATAATAAAAAATGAATGTAATCGTTAAGGCAGAATAACCTGTTTGATTTCGCAATTCACATTCACAGTTTATCGCGCAAGAACGTTGCGTATATTTGATATAAAAAAGCTATAAAATATAGATCAATTATACCATTATACCCTGCGAAATGATATTCCTTCTTTTTCAATGTTAATAGTAATAGTAAATCAAACGAATCATCAAAATTTCTATGAAATTTTTCTTATTACAATATTCATTCCGCGGATTAAATAGTTATACAACACTAAATTCAAAGAATGTTTTATATTACTCACATATAAATTAATAAATTTCAATTTAACAATTTACATTAGGTCTAATTTCACTTTAATAAAATTTCACCAAATTAAAATCTCGTTTGAAAATTAATTTCGATATATTTGAATTACAAATTTATACATATTTCAGTTTTAAAAAACTGAAATATCTAATATAAATACAATTATCCCTTGAAAACATTTAAGCCTTGAAAAAATATAAAGGACCTTAAAAATTCATTTAAACTTTAATCAACCGTAAATACTTAATTCTTCTTATCTTTTTATCCTAAATTTTAGATAGCCGTCGCTTTGATTAACATTTGTTTGGCGGACGTGTCGCATATTCTACCAGGATATACGACAACCACTACACCACCACCGAAACCTTACAATTTTCAATATCAGGCAGGACGATATCCAGGACATATCGATCGAGTCCATCAGGAAGCCGGAGATGGAAGTGGAATTATTCACGGTAATCGCAACTATACGATAACTCGTAATTAAACCGTCAAAATCAATATAGTTTTATATCTAAAATTATGTCTTTCGACAATTAAATTTGCAACTGTTAAACAATCGAATCATGTATCATTTATATATATTACTCATATGTAACATAATATAATACTCATATGTAACATAATTACACGATATCACATTTCCATCGACTGCAAATTTATTTATATTACAGCGCTAAATTGAAAATTACGATAAAGACCAAGCACTTATATTATGCTAATAGCGACTGTACTGTGCTTGATCCATGAAAATCAATTAATTATATTGTAAACATTAACCAATTTAATGTCAGACAACGTACGACGAAAATATTCCATAAGATGCAAGAGTCGAAGCAAAAATAGCATAGCGTAATCACGACATTTTTGTCACGATCTATACATCCTTCAGGGTCATATTCGTATATCGATCCAAAGTATAAGGTGCGCACGGTGGAGTATACGGCCGACAAAGCCGGATTTCATCCTGCCTTGATCAATTTCGAGGACACTCTCACTCAACCTTCCGATTCCGAAGCTGTAAGACTGGCCAAGGAGAAACATTTGCAGCTCTACCAGAGGATCGCCGAAGCAAACGCTCATAATGTTCCAGTAAATTTGCCACAGGTAATTGTTTTATACAAAGTGTCCCACCAAAAAGGGACCACTTAAATATCTTACTTAAATATCTTACCCAAGTATCTAAATAAAAATGCGGATCTTAAGAGTAATCGAAAAGAATGGCCGTAAAAAAACTTTCCTTCCACGGTATTCCTCCTTCAAAATCATTCAAACTGTACTCTAAACCTATTTCTCGTATCATTAAAAAAAGGAAATATTTAAGTGTTCTCTTTATGCTGGGACATCCGGTATATGTCAATATAGGTCAGTATAAAACGATATACATTGGACTGGAATCCAAAAAAAAGAAAGGATGCTTGACTTTAAAATGACTTTAAAATTGCGGATTCTCAGGAAAAAGACAACAATCAACAATCTATTAATCTAACAACACTTAGCTTGTTTGAGTTTCGACTGTTTTTTATATTATTTTTATATAATTTTTTATATTTAATTTGTTTATGTAGTATACTTTTATATCAGAAAGCTGTATATTATATAGAGGGTGTCTCAGATCAACCATACTGAATCTTGAACATCGTAAACTTTATTGAACCTGTCACAACAGCTGTCATATATTTATAGATTAGGCCACTCTGAACAAAAAAGTCCTATACCATTTTGAAAATAGCATGCAAATTTCTGAATTATTAATTAAAGAAACCTCTATGCACGGCCATTTCAAACCATTAATAACTCGAAATTTTGCGTGTTGTTTGCAAAATAAGAGGACATTTTTATTCATCTCAATCTGTTTTATGCCTTCACGAAGTTTGTACATGATAATCTGGGATACCCTGTATATTAACACTTCTTCCTTTATACTTGTCTTATACTTATCTGACATCACGAGACATCGTTTCAATAAAAATCCTAACAATAATTCGAACTCTCGGTAACTAATATCAATTGTCTAAAATAATCACGTTATCGAGGAGAAAGATAAAAGAGCGATCTATCTATCTATCCAAGAAATCTATCCGCGTGATGCATTGGCAAAATACGTTGCTTTAATAAAGAATAGCGCTTTAATTCATTCAGATCGCTCGCGGAATCGTTTCGTGTTCTCGCTTAATTTGCCTAATTGCTCCGCAGGATTCAGCGAGTGTGGCAAACGCGAAGGACAGACATTATCAATTATACCATAGAATCGCGGAACAACACGCGGCGATTGCTGCGCAGAGGGAAGCCGAAAGATTGGCTTACGAGGCGACTTCCGTCGCCAACGACGTAGATGACCATCGGAAGTGTTGATGACTTTTTTTTGGCGTAATATACAACAATGCTCTGAGAAGAAATGGTTAAAAATTAAGTAAATATACACAAAAAAGTGCTAAATTCGGGTAAATAATTACTTCAATGATCCTTGGCGAATTTTTACTTGAGTTAAATAAATTTCACTCGAATCAAGTAAATATTTCACTTGAATAATTTACTTGCTTTGGTAAATATATTTTACTCGGATCAAGTAAATATTACTCGAACCGTAGCACTTTTTCTTCAGTGTAGAAATATAATAATCAAATAATGCTTCAAAATAAAATCTCTCAATTGCAAATCAAAATACATCTTGCGTTATTTGTTTAACTCGTATCAAATCGATTACATTCGTGACTGAATATTTGCAAACTCTCCCAAATATCAGACGTTTCTGCGAGCAAGTATGCGCGACATTACCATGCAAATATTTGCGTACAATAATTTTTTCATTGGTAATAAGCGAATGTAGACGACAATCGATGCGCAAATCGCAAATTATAAATTTTACAATGATCTAAAGTAATACATGCGTTCTGTAACTATTTTTTTTTTACGTATGCCACCGGTGTCTCATAAAGTCCAACGAGCAATGGACGAAAATTACGTTGCGCGACTAATAATCGTTGCACCTGTGTGATTTCGGCACGTGTGTTTTTTCCACGTTCACGGTGTTTTGTTTATGTCGTCACGCGCAAGCAGTGGTGCGAACAATAACTAAAACTCGTCGCTTTTAAGTGCCGGAAGCGCTAGCACAATTTTCGATGGAAGAAGATACACGATACAATTGCACTGTGATGATATAAAAACAACCATGGTACTGAGCTCGATATTAGTTCGAGCGGGCGTTTCGACGAAAAATGAAGGTCTTCGGTATACACTTGCTCTACCTGCTCTACTTCTTTCTACTGTACATCGCGGTAAGAATCGTTATTACTTGCGAGCATTCGCGAACAAACGGAACTCACATCCCGCATTCGGTAAAAAAATCGCAGAAGAATGAAAAATCTGCCAAACTCGTAAATTCGATTAAATCGTATGTGATCGTGAATAATTGCTTTTTATTTACTTTCAAATGGTAATAAGTCATTAATTTATTTATTTATCACGAAGATTATAAAAAAATGAAAGAAATAAAAAAAGGCAATATAAAATTTGAGGAAAGAAATTTTGAACACGCGTGTGAACTTCACTTCCGTGGTCCTAAATTTCTTATCCGATATCAAAGGCAACCCAGCGAGAAGTGAACCATCGAATCGACGTCGTTAAGGTCTAAATTATAATTCGAATCGACATCAACTCGACGTCGATTCGATATTTATTTCTCGCTGGGAAAGGAGTTAATTTTTCAATCTTAGCATGCTTTTGACAAAAAGATTAGGACGAAAAGATTAACGCGAGTTGTAGCTTAGTACACAAACGATATTAACAGTACATTCACATACACAGCGATAAAAGAATCTGTATTAGTAAATATTTTTATCACTCACTGCTTTCTCCAGGCGACGATGTGCATGAGTATTGGAAGTCCCGTGGCTGCAATCGGCGGAAACCGTCAAGTGGCTTGTGGTGGTCGTGGTAGACCATCTAATAGCACTGGATAACGAGTAAATAAAAATAAATTATTACGTATAGCAACTTGCACGGCCTTATAAATCGCAATGGATACTTAATTTCGCATATATATATGCATAACTTTATCGAGAATATTAATAAATTGATAGATTAGAAATATATCTGATACATAAATATATAATAGTATCTGTGCTTGTACATCGATCCTAACACTAAACATATGTGGCTTATTCTTTTTAGCTGCACTGCTAAACTAGTACAATAAGTTAGAGCGAGACAAAATATACTTGTCTCACTCTAACTTAATACACCAGTTAACTAAACAGTGTAGCTAAAAAGAACAGACCAATAGTCAGATTGTGAATTTACCTTTTCTTACACGAATAAGAATCAGAAGAAAATCAGACAATTTAATACTAAATGCGAAATGTGTGTTAATTTCAGTAAAGATATTATAAAGTACTAATGACAAGCGGACGAACGTTTTCGTACTCACTCACGTCTGAACGTACATGGCATAGCATTGTTCCTTTCTCAACTCTATGAGGCGTCATTTTCTGGCGTCTCTTGTTGGTTTTTCAATTTTTTATTCTCGTTTCTACCCGCGTGCGAATAAACTTTGAGTCAAACGAATATTTATGCGAATTAGACCTCACTCGCGTGAACGCATAGAGATATAAGAATAGAGGGAACAAGCCTGTAAGTGGAAGTGATAGAGGCAAAGAGGGAGATGGATGCCGATACAATTATTGTCTATCCTATTATACATTATGCGCTATTGCTCTTCATCTCGCGACAGCCAATCCCAGCGCGTGACTAGAAAGAGACAGATAGGACACTCGGCATCCATCTCTCTCTTTGCCTCTATCACTTCCACTTACAGGTAGCATATATCCCTTGTTCCCTCTATTCTTATATCTCTATGCGTGAACGAAACATTTGAAGCCTTGTCGGTTAAATACGCCATATTGGAATTCGATTGTTGTGTTTCTCGAATACGCTTCTATCGATTTTCTCGCATGTCGATACATTGATAAGTTAATACTTGCACACATTTTAATTCTTTTTAATTCTGCACTTTCTACATTTTCTCACAAGTTTTCTCTTTTCTTGTTTTCCGTCAAATTTAAAAAAAAAAAAAAAAAATATATATATATATATATATACACATTTATTTTAAGTACAAAAAGTGTAACATAGCATCGATAACAAGAACAAATTTATAATAATCATTTTGTTGTGTAAGAGAAGAAATAAAACTTACGAGACAATTGTATATCACTTGCATTATTTTTAAGTCAAAAATATATTAAAAATGAATTAATTATATTTAATACATAATGATATATTACAGGATAGAAAACATGAAAGTAAGCTGAAGGCACAACATAAGAAGTATGGACCCGAGAATTATAGAGACGACCCTGATGAAATTTGGAACATTTTTTTTCAATCTCTACATTGTAATCATATGATGTATTATTTAAAATATAATACATAATATTGCAAATTTCTTATTTGTCTTC
>NW_014554446.1:2818728-2893313 GCF_001313825.1 Dinoponera quadriceps | reverse complement strand
TTCTTATTTGTCTTCATTCGATCTTTTTCTAACAACATATTGAAATAATGAATATTTTGGCTCAATAAATAACGAAATAGTATAAATCATTCGGATTTTTATTAAATAATCCTGGCAGTCATGAATGCATATTTACTCATACACATTTCTCATTATTACATCTCACTTCTGCATATTTATATAATTTCACACAATTTCACTTCGTAATTATCTTAATCTATAATAAAGGAAAGAACATTAAAACTGACGAGTTTTATATAACTGTGTATATACAATTATTGTCTATCCTATTATACATTATGCGCTATTGCTCTTCATCTTGCTTAAATCATTAATCATTTCTTTATATACAATACATATAAGATATTTCTAAGTTATGCAAATTGTAAATGAACTAAATAAACGTATGTGAAAAATCTAACTTCATGAAAAGGGGATTGATTATTAATCCGCACGAATATTATATAACTCATATGATAACATGGGTACTTTATTAAAAAAAAAAACAATTTTTGACTTTTACATTACCATATATATATATATATGCTTGTACATAGTAAATTTGTTTTGCCAATCTTGTTATTTCATCAATAAATTATGAGTTTCATATTGGTAAATAATAAAATAATATCAACTTAGAACGTAAATATTACTCTTACTTGGATGTATGCTTATCACAGCTTTCATGTCTTAAAAGGCTACGAAATCTCGAGAAACCGTCAATTAAAAGCTTTTCGTGTAGCATACTCGCGTATAAAGGTATTACGTGTAGTTTCGTAGCAACAACAACCGCTTAAATAGATCTCTTCCCCATCAAGGAACATGTACTGACAATAAATCATTCTAACATTGTACTATTACAATTACATTGTAATGATCGCAAACCGCACCGTGAAAAATTCTATAAAATATGCCGCCGTACAGTATAATCACATGATTGGCGACATGAATTCCATATTCAACGACAGAAATAAACGTCAAAGATCCATTCCGTTGTACAACGTACATTTATACTTCGTATAAGAAGTATGGTTAATATCGTGGTATTACGAGCGAAACGTCCGATTTGCCGGTTATTCGTTATTTATTTCTTCATTAAATGCAACATGTCCTTGTTTTGCTTCTGCAACATTATATCCGCCTTCTCCGTTTTGTCAGTGATATTGTCGATCAAATCGTTCTGCGAGTCTATTTCTTCTGACAAACCAATCGCTAAACTCTTCAGTCTCGCCAATGACCCACTCATTTCATTTAAATTCTGCTCCAGAGCCTTGGTTACTCTGTCCTTAGGAGGTCTGGCATCTTCGTAATCACTGTCATCGTAACTTCCTCTTATTTTCATCGACGAATACGAGTTGCTCATGTTAGTTTGCACCTGTTCCAATGAGTTAGACAGCGCTGGAGACGTAACAGATCCAGAGCTAGAAGACTCGGACAACTTCGTCGATGGTATCGGAGCATCGAGAGATTTGCCACTGAGATAGTTCTTTAAACTACCAAAGACACTTTTTATTCCTTGAATGTGTTTCTGACTAAATCTTAATGTACTGTTAATATCGTCTAATCTCTTCTCTGTTCTTTGCAGCTGTTCTTTTTGTCGAATTAATTCCTGAAAATAAAAATTTATATGTAACATCATTTGTTAATTTGTATTAATGATAATATATAAACGTTGTCAAGAAATTAAGAAAATTGTGGAGTCGTTTTGTTTTACAGTAAATTTGTTAGTACTATATTTGTTACTGGCTGCATAGAATTAAAAATCCTTTTGCAAAGTTTCATAACTTATTTTTTTTTTCTTTTTCATTTTTTGAATAAAGTCAACCGTCTTCGCCCATATTAATGCCTATATAGTAATTGTGCAAAAACATTTTTTTTATTTTGAGCAGCCAGTAACAAGTATAGCACTAATAAATTTTAAGTAAAACAGGACAACTCCAGGATCCTCTTAATATTGTTGCACAGGGTGAATACAAGTGTTCCAACTTTTTANATAATAAATATAATATTTATAACTTATAAAAGAAGATGTAGATATGCAAATACACATAGGCTATTTTCACGCTGCTCAATCAATTATAATTGCTGTTGATAACTACTATCATATGGTAAAAAATTGAAATATCTATTCGTATTCACTCTGTGCATATATATATATATATATATATATATATATATAAAATTGAAACAAACAGATATACTGAGTGTGTATAATTATATATAAAAATATAATTTACAATTTTATATATATTTTATATATCACGTACACACACATAATATATATATGTATAATACACGTAGAATATTATATTATTATAATCACAAATTTCACACACATGTTACAATACGAATTTTGTATCAGTTGTCTGCTCTGCTATCTGTGACACTGGTAACGATAAGACTGGTATATCGTTACAATTACCTCAGCTGTGGCTGCACCGATTTGCTCCGAGTCTCTCAGAAGCGAGACAGATCTTTCGGAAGATTGTATTGTGCGTTCCTCTATATCCCTTTTACGTTGCAACAATTGTTGACGGTTTTGCTCGAAGTCGTTGTCGAGATAACGTTCCACAGGTCGAGTTCCGGGTGGCGCGACCCGCAGAAACGTCTCGTCGTCTATGTCATCCTCCAATGAAAAGAACGGGTTCTTCGGATCACTCAAATAATTGTGACTCGCCATTTCCGAAAAATCTTTGTTACACACGAGATATCGACTTATTCCTGACACACGTCTTACGCACACTCGACGTTCTGACAACTCTATCACGAGGACACGACAGTAATTGGGTGTGAGAACAATAGCGCATGCGTCTAGAAATTTGATGCATAAATGCTCTTATCTGCACTTTTTCCCCTTCAATTCCCTTCTTCCTTTTCTATCTCTAAGTCCTGGTTTACAATAGGTGCTTAAAATTGTAAGCCTTAAAAAATTGATCAATCATAGTCGAATGTAAAGAGAATAATTAACTGTGATTGGTCAATTTTTTAAGACTTAAGGCTAAAATACCTATTGTAGACTGACACTAAAGCTCGTATCAAACTACGGATTGGGAATTGAGATTAAATTGAATTTGGTCAATCAGTGCAAAGTTAACTAAACTCAAGTTTAGTGAAATTTAGCGAACTTTGCATTGATTGGTCAATTTTCAATTCAATCTCAATCTCCAATTCGTAGTTTAATACGGGCTTAAGGCTTAAGGGAGAATTCATATTTTGACGGAAAAGCAGAAAACAGAAAAGTAGCAGCCAATCAGAACTCGCGCTGGTAGTCGATAGTTTCTGCTTTATCTACTGTTTATTATCAACCTGAGATCTGGTTAGCTGGTGCTTTTTTGCTTTCTGCTTTTCTGTCAAAGTGTGAATTCTTCTTCATGGCGATATATACAATATATGTCAATGCAAAAACTAAAAAGCAAATGTTAGAAAAATTGAGTGCGACAATAATGTTTATTTATTTTATTTAATGTTTTCTGATCTTACAATCACATCAATAAATTGCTACTTTTCAGATATCACGTTTCATATATTATTTTGTAATTTCATTAATACTTTCCTTAAATATACTCGTATTAAAAAAACGGAAAGTAAATCTATATTAATATATAATTCTATAGTAAAAATCATAGAACTTATCTGATTTCAAGATACTTTGCGCTATTGACATCATTCAAATTAAACGGCTGTACAGCTTTATGGCTGATCGCCATATGATCGATTATCGTTACATCAAAGGAACCGATGGCTACTGCATGTAACTGTATGTAGTTAAACTGTGGAACAGACCTATGGATCGCAAGATTTTGTGCCAGATAATTATTTAATGCCTAATAAGAGATTTGTTTGTTTTCGCTGCACCGCTGAACTAGTTCAATAGCATTGAGGCAAGACAAGTATATGTTTTCTCACTTCAACTTATAGTACTAGTTCAGTGATGCAGTGAAAACGAACAAACCTAAGTAGTTGAAGGCGCTCAGACGGACTTGGCCGGCCGAGTAAGGAAAGAAACCAAAAAAAAATATATGTACCAGAAAATTGTATAAATTAAATATTCGTAATATTCGAATTTGTCTCTTTTGTTCGATTTGTGTGAAATGGTACGAGATCCTACAGATGAAAGGTACAGGAAACCACGTCGAATCGGGAACACGCAGTTGCATAAATATATGCGGATTGTGACGGGTATTATATCATCTATTCTCGCTGTAAAAACGTACACTGTTGTGTACAAATAGTAAGTACTTTTATTGCATTTCTATTTACATTGAAATCTACAATTTGCGTTATCTATATCTATGTTTTCTTTGATTTCGATATCATATCATCAAATTTTGTGATATTCAAATTTAATTAAATTTGTTTCTATTACTTATAGTAAAATTTTATATAATGACGACAAACAACATGAACATGAACTGGATACTGATGCACCTATAGCTCCAATAATAAAATATAGTTTATCAGATATTTATGATAAACTAATGAAGATTTGGATGAAAGATTTGCCTGAATCCACACAAGAGAATATACAAAGCGATAAATAAAGTTTAAATAACATATTCAAAGTTTATATACAAGAATGATGGATAATAGGGAAGATAGTTTACATAAGCCCAATAATCTAAAAGGAAGATTAAAATTGAAAAAAGATGACAAGGAAAGGTAGTATTCTATAATGCATACAAAAGCCATTCTGGATGAATGTATAGTTTGACTTTATATGATGTATAATTTCTTAAAGAAAGAAAAAAAGATGAAAATATATCTGAAATAGATGGAAAACGTGTTTTCATTATATTATTTCTCCTATTATACACGTATTTTTAAGATATAATTTTATTTTTTTATATTGATTATGCATAAAGATAATATATTAATATCTTTAAGATAGAACATATATAGTATATATATATATGTAATTCTCTTTTTTTCTATTTATAGTACAGATAATAAGGCTTATCTTTCTGATGATTGCAATAATGAATGCGAAAAGAATGGTTCGACTTGTACATCTCAAACTTCATGTGAGGACGATAGCATTTTGGATTTTAAATCACCGAAAAAATACATGTTACGGAAAAATATTAACAGCAATAAGCTATTAGATAAGCCCAAAAAGAAAGTACCTAATACTAAAATAAAAATTGTTAATAATAAGAAAAAGCCCGATCATCATAGATCATTGCAGAGTAAGAAGAATCTGCATGACATACAACAACCATTGATTGAGTCATCCTTTTTTAAAACTGAAAATAACGTAGACTCACCACAAGGCAGAGCAGCAAATGTTAAAACAGCTTATGTATGTCCGTTGTGTTTTAAAAATCTTAAGGACGAAAGTTCACAAGCTGTACACATGAAAAGTTGCGCGATGAAAAATAATATTTCCACAAAGAAGCTGTTGGATGCAGTGGAACTGCAAGAACGTCAGGCTGCAGAAAGAAAATCGTTAGGATTACTTTCTGCCCCTGTATTACAGGACAAAAAGAAGCCCGTACCACGAAAAGCAGTATGTATTGAATATGACATAATATCAAAATTTTTAATCTGGTTGTTTTAAACGCGACTGTGCTTTTCTAGGCACGTGATGATGATCCTGATCTTCAACTTGCTCTAGCACTTTCTAAGTCTCTGTATGAGAAAGAAGAGATAGAAATCTTAGATGAAGCTGAAATCATAGCTATATCATCCAGTCCATCTTTGCCAGATAATAACAAAGAAGGCTTTCAGAGAACAACGTTACAGAATTTTGGATTCACTAGCAACAGAAGTGTATCACCAACAAACAATTATCCTACCAACAGAATCAAGAGAAGTACTTACGTATTAACTCATGTATACAGATGCTAAATCCTGTGATTTAAAAAAATTNTTTTTTTTTTTTGGGTCTTTAACTTTTTTTTTTTTTTTTTTTTTTTTTCATTAAAATAGGAAAATTCATTGAACCAACTATCCTACAAAGGCGTACAATCGCAGAAAGAGAACGTATTTTAACAGAAAGAATAGCTGAAATACTTATGGGTTACAAAGATTTCACGCAAAAAGTCCAAGGAGAGGATGAACAACCTATAAATGTTAAAGAGAGAATCGTCTTAAAGAGTCAATTTCTCCAGCAATTACGTCGAACTGTAACTATATATCTAACTTTTAGTTTAGTCAAAATATTTTATAATTCAAGAGGAGTAAAATGTTCGATTTTTTTCTCATTATTTTTAAGGAGAACACACTTTGGAATAGGACACGATTGACTCCGAATCAAAATGTATTTTATGTAGCGCAATTGTCGCCTCAGATAACACCATTACTAAAGAAAGAAGATGTATTAAATGTATATAAGTTTTTTACGTAATTACAATTTGTTATTGTTTTAATTGCTATGCACTACCAAAAAACTATTTAACGCGATATATTTATGTGTATGTAGAATACACAATTATGTAACATTATTTTTTTCAGGAAGAGGAAAATGTTACGAAGCTTACGGATCACAGTGACAAAGAATCTTTAACCAAGGGACCGCAGGAGATAAAGAAAATGCAGACTGCAAATATAATAGATAGCAACGAAAAATTAACGATCTCGAGATCAGTTGAGGCATGCTGCGAAAAGAGGAGATTTCTTGACACTCTTGCAATAGATTGGAGAAATATATTGAACGACAGTTCTGCCAGCGATATTATTATGCTTGTGAAAAATGGCAAACACATTTGGGTGCATAAATTGGTTTTTTACGTACGTTGCACAAATATTTTACTCGACGTAATTACCAATGATACGGAATTTTCTACCGTAAAGGAGAAGATTTGTTGGATCGACATAGACTATGACGTTGCCTTGGCCTTTCTAGAATTTATCTACTGCGGAACGATAGACAGGCATTCGAATGCGCTCGATTCGGACACGTTGTTATTCGCTGTTAGATCGTTAGCAAGGAAGTACAAAGTCAATGATTTGTTCGTTTACTTACGTCAGAAAAAGTTCGAGACTAATTTGGCAGAAGCTGAACGTGAGGAAAGTACGGAGAATGTAATCGAAAGTGCAAAGGAGGCTTTGAATGCTTCGGATGAATCGGGCAAGCTCACTTGCAACGCAACGCCGAATCACACGCATGATGAGCTGAAAAGTACGGAATGTGTTGAGAAAATTCCACTACAAGAGGATGTCAGTGACTACAGAGATAAATTTCAATCTCTTAGAAATAGTTACGTACTTGCAGAGGATTCCTGCACACTGGAAGACAACGGAGCGGTTTCGATCAACTCATTGGAGCAAATCAATTCCAGGAACATCACCTCTACGAATCTACGAGGCGCCAGCATATCCCCCGACATATTCGACGACACGCCCGACGTAACAAAGTATAAATCCGCAACACGTTCTACAGATCATGAGGACTCGAATATCCACATGTTATTCAGTTTAATTAAGCAGGATGCGGATATCAGTATTTGCAGTCAAAAGTTGTCAACTAAAGAAACTGATGATGCGAAACATTCGGAGCGAATGTCAGGCGAAAGTATTTCCACCCGTTTGAAAAACGAGGAACAAGATATAATGGAAATTGATTCAGATTCCGATTTGAATTCTTCAAAGCCATTCGTTGATCCGTGTGAAGACAAAAAGTTGATGGACACTCCCCAAAGCAGTAAGTCGAAGGCCATTCAAGAGCGTTTATCGAACGTAGCGAGAGAGAAGGGCGACCTCACATTATTTATCGAGAAGAGACGAAGAGAAAACGCAAGGTCGAATTCGGACGTCGACTCTGATTCAGATATCACGATACGTCCTGAAAAGATGTCTCGCATAAGGCATTCGAATCCATTCCATGTATACAAGTGGGATGATAAGGCTGCCCAATCCGATAACTTGAAACAGTCAAATAAGACGAGAAAAAAGTTTGGTAAATTGAGTATAATCGAACAGCGTATGCGATCGTTTGCTGATAAAAATCCAGAATTTTACTCCGATTTTTCTAATGAACGTGCGACAGATATTAAACGAACTGATTCTTCGCCTGCGTCATCACCCAAGAGGAAATCTCCTCGCGATAACCCTGAGAATTACTCACAATTGAACATTGCTCCAGTTGAAGAAGACGTTGACATTTCGGATCGAGTCACAATTACGCCATTATCGAAGGTACATTCACCGTGTATCGGAATGATGAATAAGTCGATCAGTGAAAGCATTTGTAATTTAGAAGCGGACGAGAAAGAAGACGAGATTTCCATGTATTCCAAATACATAAGGAATCATCATGACAATAGCATAGCAAAGTATCGCACAGCGATCGAGAGAAACATGTCAGATAGTGATCTGTCTGGCGAAAGCATGTTATCAAATACACGGAAAGAAGAGAGCGACACTATGGAGGAGGACGATGCAGCTCTGACTCAGTTTTTTTTAATGCAGGAAGTTGCGGATGTAGTCGTTTCATCGGATACTGAAGTTGAAAGCATATCCTCCGATGTTAACTGTTCAGTCATTTTACACGATGACTCTAATTATAAAGATCACGTACAGCTGTCTAGAAAAACAACGAAAGATAATAAGCAAGATACAGAGAGTGAGAATCAACCACTCGTTATTGAAGAGACCGCAAAAGCTACGACAACAGATTTGGAAGAGCAGAAAGATATTAACAGCACAATTTTATCAGATCGAACCAAATTCAATATTAATAATAGAAGCGTAACAGCAGATAATGAAGACGTCAAACTTGATATGATTTTCACGCGAACAAAATCCGGCTTAAATGAATCAAATCGAGATAAAATTGATAATCACGAAGAAAAAGCCATTCCAAGTCCTATTATGGTATCTTCCAGTCCGGATTTACGAAATACGGAAAATTCATTCTCAAGTAGAGAAGATTGTGATGAATACGTGGCAGAAGCAGGTAGCCGTAAATCAAGAAAATCTACTGGATTCGCTTTTAATTTTGAAGACGATATATATCTCGCAAATGTCGACGTCGATAAATATGAGGAACATCACGTCTTAGAAAGGAGCAAGTCAACTGATATATTAAACGTAACAGAATTTAAGAAAGGTAATTCATGCAGATGCAGCAATAAAAGTAATCGGGAGAACATCACAGATAGCCGGAAAATAACTAGTGGTGTAATTCATTGTGAGAAATTAGATCGTAGTGCTATGTTTTTGACTCGAAGTATTACAAGCGTTAGAAAATTTCAAAAGAAATCCTTATCCGAGGGGCAAATAAATATTAACAGACTGCAAAATCAAGATATGCCTAAGCATGCATCCGTCCAATTTCAGTATAATCAAAATATTGAGAATATCAAAGCTGTGCCTAAGATAATTGACAAAGATGTTACACCACCGCCTGATTACGATGGTATGAAAACTCCCGAATTACATGTAAGTTTATTGATGAATCGTTGTAATTAAAAACTTGCTTTCTTCTGAGAATAAAAAAATATATTAAAATAATATTATTTAATTTTTTAGAGAGAAATGAAGAGGTATGGATTAAAGGCGCAGAAACGTTGCAGGGCTGTGAAATTGTTAAAACATATATATAATGAACTTCACCCTTTGATACCTATAAATGAAATAAGCACAGAACAGGAAATTGCCGAAGTATCAAGTGATGAAGAAGGTCCACCGGCGAAGAGACCAAATACAAATGACAGCAGTGTGGAAAAATCGAATAGCACAGAGGAGAGTGACGATGAATTACTTTGTTCACAAGACAGGTATAAATTCAATATAAAGATTGAATATTCTCCTAGCCCAAAATTTATTTTGCATAGATATAAATATTTTAGTACGGTACTTTAATATAGTAATATTACCTGTTCCGGTAATGACAGTGTGAATTCCATTAAAAGTACAATCAGCAAGGAAATGGAATTTTATGAAACTGAATCATTACCGGCATTGGAGAATTCGACAGATATTAGAGAAGCTTTTACCAGATTGATCAATGTTGATAAAGATTTACATAACAAAATATTACGATATGAGCCTGTAAATATCGAACAATTGCATTCTACATTACGGTCACGTGGATTTAAATGCAAACTTTCTAATTTCATGAACTTCCTGGACGAGCAGGTAAGTTACTTCTTTTTGTAGACTTAACAAAATGCAGCATACATTGAGAAAAACTAGATATATGAATAATATGAAACTTTTGTCTCAGTGTATTACGTTTTATGTTCCGGAACAAAGTGTGAGAAGCAGAACACGTAGGAAAGCATAATCTATAAATGGAATGTTTCTGGAGAAATCCATATTGCCTTTTATTGTGAATATCTTTGAATGCAGCATTTTCACATCAGGTCAGTTTTATGATTGTTATAATATGAGGAATTGGAATATGAAATTATTATTAATATACGTTTATGTGAAGTGAAATGTATATCACATGAAATATATATATATATGAAATTAATATTTATGTGATTTATATTTTAGACATGAAGTATCTTTGTATATTTAATTTGTTTAATATTGAGTTGTTATTGCTCTTCCACGTCCTTATAAACTAAAACATGTAATCAAATGACACAGTATATGTTAATTCGATGGGTATCACCCGAATGTTTCCGAACGGCGCGATTTTTCACGGGTGAAGTTTTTGGACGCAGCTTAACGCGTTACTTCCAATCCTGCAAATTATCAGAAAAATTTAAGCTGCGATTTGATTCACGCTTATTGCATGTAAGCGTCATTCTTTATTGTTCATTACATGCCAAGGAAAGATAAAATTAGGCTTACAGTGTTGTAAGCATGAATCAGAGCAGCTTTGATGAAGCTTTCAATTCTGCTGTTGATTACTTACAATAGTAACCCAATGTGAAAAACTCAGCGTCACGTTTTGTAATAAAATTTTATTTTTTTTTTCACTTTTTTGTCGACGGGAACGAGATAAAAGCGTTCGTAGGATTTCCAGTATAATAATCAATATGGAAAGAAAATTTTATTTCACCTCACGAAAGTGCTGAGCATTGCGTTTAAACACGAGCGTCTGTCGGCTTGTGACGTGCTATGACGTAGTTGACGCATGCGCACAAGGGTTTGCGGGACGCCGGGTTCCCCGTACTATCTTAATTTTGCATTAAAGGTGATGGTAGACCTGGCAGACCTGCAGTATCTCGTTTCCATAGAACATTGCTGATGAAACATTGTAATTTTATTGCATTTATAACGTATAAATATATATAGTAGAAATTTAACCGTAAGTACTCGTTTAAGGTGTAAACGCCAACAAACGTACAGGTTAGTATATATTTCACTATAAAATATTCCTTATAATGATATTAGTTGTAACACATGGTTTCTTGCCACATTAATTTTTATAAATTTTAATTAATATTAATTTATTGTTTTAATTTGTCATCTTTTAATACAGATATACCATATTGAAATGTGATAATATTGTTTTATTTTTTTTTCAAATTTATATTTATATTATTTATATTATTATTTATATTATTTTATGTATCAATATTGCTAGCGTTAACATAAAATTGCGTGAAAATTATGTGTGTTTTTATAGGATATCTAGCTATATATTTAATAACAAGCTTATCAAGTCAAAATATCTGAGAAAGAAATGACATCATTAGGTGAGTTGAATCAAATTAATATAAGAGTGATAACTATAGTAATAATGATAAAGATATAATATGTAATTGTGTATATATATATATATATATATATACATGTAATTAATTTACCTGACATATATCGTATCTTTGATAACATAAGTAAATAAATAAATAACTACAAATACACATGTATAATTGTACTGTTCTAGAAGGCATTTACACATCAGACAAGAATGGTAACGATGAGACAGGAGTTGGCTCTGAAAGCAATCCCTTTAAAACCATCCTAGCTGCAATGCGTCATGCTGGTAAAGAACCTTTTCCGACCATCTATCAGGACTCTCATGAAAATGACAAGAAATATGAGCCAGCATCCAAATCTCAGTTAAAGAAGATACAGAAGATCTGGCTTAGAGAACAATACAAAAACGAGGAGAAGGAGAAGAAGTTATTGGAAGATGAGGAAAAGAGATTGAAAAATCTCGAAGATGCCAAGGCAATTGTTATAGAAGAGGACAAGTCTTTACCAAATGCAAGACAAATTAAGATAAAAG
Source organism: Dinoponera quadriceps (assembly GCF_001313825.1). Classification (NCBI taxonomy): domain Eukaryota; kingdom Metazoa; phylum Arthropoda; class Insecta; order Hymenoptera; family Formicidae; genus Dinoponera; species Dinoponera quadriceps. The sequence goes on along the minus strand of NW_014554446.1, from coordinate 2,881,180 downwards.
AAGCTCTGAATTATAGAGAGGAAAGGGTTAAGCTAAATGGATGGGTGCACAGATTAAGACGACAAGGTATGCGATATTATTAAACTGATTTTTTTTTTATATATGATAATAAAGCATGGAATATTCTTACTGTCTATCTCAGGAAAGGCTCTTATGTTCATCACACTGAGAGATGGGTCTGGCTTCCTGCAGTGTGTGCTGACTGACAAGCTGTGTCAAACATACGATGCCTTGACCCTTGCCACAGAGGCTGCCGTTCAACTATTCGGAACTTTGAAACTTGTTCCTAAAGGAAAGAGCGTATGTCCAAAATGACAGACTACATTATACAAATATCATTATTGATATTTGTTCCGCGTCTGGTGACATGATGTACCTATGCTATTATCACTTCAGGCACCAGGTGGACATGAATTACATGTTGACTACTGGAAACTTATTGGCTCATCGCCTCCTGGTGGTGCGGACTCAATTTTGAATGAAGAAGCGTTGCCTGATGTACAGTTGGACAACAGGCATATAATGATCCGAGGCGAAAATGTATGATAGGAAAATTCTAGTACCTTTACATTCGTGTAATTTTGCTAGAGAGAGAGTGAGAGAGATTTGTTATTCCAGACATCGAGAATTTTAATCATGAGATCTGTATTGATGCAAGCGTTCAGAGATCATTATAAGGATCGCGGGTATCACGAAGTAACTCCGCCAACTTTGGTGCAAACTCAAGTGGAGGGTGGTTCGACTCTCTTCAAATTAGATTATTTCGGGTATACACGGAATAAACAAGTGAATCATTGATGTCACATAATTTCAAGTGATCAAATAATAATATTACTTTTAGGGAGGAGGCTTTCCTGACTCAGAGTTCTCAACTGTATCTTGAAACATGTCTCCCGGCAATGGGAGATGTATATTGCATCGCACAATCGTATCGGGCGGAACAGTCGAGGACGCGTCGTCATCTTGCAGAGTTCGTACATACAAATATTTCGCCCGATGCTAAATTATATTCAATTTCTTACAATTATTTCTGATTTTTCTTTAGATATACGCATATCGAAGCAGAATGCCCGTTCATTACATTTGACGATATGCTCGATCGATTGGAAGACCTGATTTGCGACGTGGTCGAGCGAGTTTTACAGTCGCCGCTCAATAGCCTCATCAAGGAATTAAATCCCAATTTCCAGGTGCCTAAGAGGCCCTTCAAGCGTATGAATTACAGTGACGCGATCGAATACTTGAGGGAAAACAACATAACAAAGGAAGACGGCAGTTTCTACGAATTCGGAGAGGTATAAATAATATACTTTTTTTTATTCTCTTATACTCTCTCTGCTTGAGGCGAGATGTGTGATCGTCCCTTTTTCCAGGATATCCCGGAGATGCCAGAGAGGAAGATGACCGACGCTATTAATGAGCCGATAATGCTCTGTCGTTTTCCTGCTGAGATAAAATCGTTTTACATGCAACGTTGCGCGGAGGATAGTCGCTTAACCGAGTCCGTCGACGTGCTTTTGCCGAATGTAGGTGAAATCGTCGGTGGCTCGATGCGTATCTGGAACTACGATGAGATGATGGAGGGTTACAGCCGTGAAAACATCGATCCAGCCCCGTACTACTGGTACACGGATCAGGTAAGGGAAAACGGAGACAATGATGACATAACAAAATGCAAGTCGCAATGGAGAGACAACATTATAGGTTGAATAATCGTATTACTTGCTTTGCAGCGAAAGTACGGATCCTGTCCTCACGGTGGTTACGGACTAGGGCTGGAACGGTTCTTGTGCTGGTTGTTAAACAGATATCACATACGCGAAGTATGCCTCTATCCGCGTTTCTTGGAACGCTGTCGCCCATAAGAACATTCCACGAATATATATTAACCTACGTCGAATGAATATTTAACATAGAGAAATTTAGCTTTGTTATGATAAAACTAGAACTGTATACTACGTTTGTATGTGGTGCTATGTTCCAAATTAAAAGTACCAAGCTATTCAAATCTTATATGCAATCGAACATGCTATATGTATCGATTATTATTTATATATATATATAAATATACAGAGCTTTGTTCTGCAAAATATATTGTCTTGCACTATTATGTAACACGTGAATTTAACAATAATACAGTGAACTCATACAATGAACAAGTATACATGTATTATTAAAAGCTATATCTGCCTGATACTTACAATTTGCATGTATTTATTGTACATGTAGTGTATAGCGTACACAATATCATCGATTCTGCTTACAATGGTTCAAACGGAAGATCCACAAAACGTACGATTAAGACAAATTTTCAAATATTCTCTTTCTTTCTGTGCGAGTTCCTTTTATATATATATAATTTAATCGAACGAGAAAGAAGAGAGAGAAACATATACATAACATCACACATGTGGTCGTATAGATACATACACAGTAGATACAAACATGAATTTAATTTATACTACATAGTCATGTATACATACACGTTATATATTAGTATTCCTTAAAAATGGGATTATTGTAGATTATTATCAGCCTTCAATCAGGACAGGCTTTTAGCATAAAACAAGCCGGTAAAAGCATTTAAAATAGTTAGGCAACGGATATTTACTTACTTCTTATATTATTATTTACTTCTCTTTTACATTATAATGAAATATGGTGCCATTTTATAACATTGAATTAAAGTGCGAAAGATCAATAAGTGTTTTCATAGATGTATCATACGAATCAATGAGATTTATATATATATATATATATGTATAATTTGAATATCAGAATTAACACGTTTACTAATTATAAACAGTTTTTCATTGCGTGACAAAATATAATTTAAATATCGGACACATAGAAGCTACGGGTGCTACTAAAATTTCAGATCTGGTGTTGCACGTATTCAAACAAGTCCCTATTGAATGATACCTCTCTCTCTCTAATTAATTCACACAATATTTACAAAACCGTGGATATGAGAAAAATACATTTTACCTAGACATTCGTTAGACCACTGTTAAAACAAACCGGAGAGATTTAGGAAACAAAAACTCTAGGCTCTGAAAAACCTCGCGACTCTATAATTTTCCTTATTAATTAGTAACATGTATTTAAGTAATTCGTAATTATTTACGTTATTGCGACGACGTTTATGCGACAATGTAAGTACATTACAGCAATCTGCTGTGTTGCAATTATTATTATCAGGTGAGTATATCACATCTCGAAAGAAAGAAAAAGAAAGAGCTGAAGAGAAGACGATACAAATTTCTCAAGCTCTATATATTTTACTCATTATCCAAAAAAAAAAAAATAATTTGCCATGTTTCGCACATGCTTCGCAAATAGCATTTGCATTTGTATATTTTACATTGCGATATACGATCGAGAGAAAGCGCCGAAGAGGATATTTTGAATACACGAGGATTCGTTTGAACCAATTTATCGGACTATATTACAGAAACAATAACTTACTCACATTGCACTCACATTGTCTCTATTTCAACAAATAATACACAGAAACCACAGTTCCTTTTTTTTAGGGCGTAAAGAAATATCTCATTTCACTAGTCATAATCGCTATAAAGATCAGGCTAAATTGTCTTTAAATTATCCGCTGCTAAACAGTAAAATTGAATAACTGATATATATAAATACATATATTACATATTAAAATATATATGAAGAGGTACGTAGATTATACATATTTATCGAATTTTAATATATTACTTTCATGTGAGAAAGGAATGATCATCACATTAGTAAATGTATATGCTGCTCCATACGAAATACATTTTTGGGGAACATACACAGTGCCGTTCTAAATGTGGCGACCGTTCACGGCGCCACGGTTTCCTGTCTGCTCGCTGCTTTGGTTTTCTTTTTCTCTAAGTTGGAAACACTTTGATACGCTATCTAAGTTAATAGCTCGCTATGTTTTAGACTATATAATAGAGCTTCAATTTTTGACAACAACAACAATATTCGTGCGGAATTTACTACTTTATGTAAGTAGCTCTCTCGACAAAATTATGTATATATATATCGACAATATTATAAATAAATAAATATAAATATTTATATATATATATATTTATATATATTTATATATATTTATAAATAATACCCGATTAGTTTGTCACAACACACTAGCCATGCAAAGGGATAATCGTACCGTTTGCATATCTGTATGTGAAAGTAGTTGGTATATCGTACAACAGCGATCAATGGATGCGTAGACTTCTTTAACGATTCATTTTCTGTGTGTATGTGTGTGTGTGTGTGTGTGTAAATAATCAATAAATATCAGCTCTCTTGCGTAATATACTTACACGGTATTTCATATTTCTTTCTTCATCTTCATCATCATCATCATCATTATCATCATCATTTTTTTGTTTTTGTAATCCTAATAAAGCGCTTGTACTACACAATCGCGTTCTGGCAGTTGACGGACTTTCATAGAACCATCTGCTCCACACGAAAATAATCGTCCCGCAGAATCCACGTGTAACTGAGTTACTCCCTGACGACAGATTACGTTACATGAATATGTTAACACTGCATTTCCGCATTTCAGGCTTTTCCTCAACATATGTCAGTGACAATCGCCAAATTATACCATACCTGCCCTATATTCTTGAAGAAACTAGACCGTGGGTGTTCCGCGGGGAATGAGTAGAGCAGGGAATGGACGGTCAAGGCCCATATCTGCGGGTAAAAGGTTCGATTAGATTTATTTGCGAACGTGATGCACTGCATTCGAATGGCGAAATGCCCGTTTCTATCCATCTGTTTGACGACTGACTCAACGGAATTGACCGATCGCGTGATCAGTTCAGTTTAACTGGCCAATGCAATTGGTCGGGTCGGTCGTCGATTAGATTTCAACCACGATGGTAGAAACGGGGGAGGCGTAAGAGGTAATGTCACCTAATTTACCTTAATATCGCCATCACCTGCCCCGCTGACGAAAAATTCCTCGTGCGGATCGAGCGCTAGACACTTTATGGCCGACTCGTGCGCTTGGAATCTATGCCTTTGTTGCCGTTGTCGCACGTCAAATATGGTAATGTCGCCCTTTTTGCCGCCGCTGATCAATAATTGATGCTGCGGCGCCAGGATCAGCGAACTGGCTCCTTGTTCGTGGCACATGAAACCTGACAAAACATGATCGGACTATAGTATACGTGTGTGTGCATATTATAGAGATAGAACACCGAAAAATTTCCCACCGAACGTAAACGATAAAAATTATCCGACGCGCTTAACGCACGGAACGTTTTTATACCTTGCACGAGAGACTTGTTTTGCGGGAGTAACGTATCCCACAAAGCTACGTTCCGTCCTTCCGAGCCATGACCAGCGGTAGCCACGAGACTGCACGCGCCGAGGAAAACGAAGTCTGCGGTCANAAAAAAAAAAAAAAAAAAAAAAAAAACGCAATCGCACGCGATTCGTAGATTTGTGGATGAAAGAACGATCGTTTTTTGACTTTGTTCCTTCGCGAATCCGAGAAAGTAAGAGGTCCTTACGAAGAACGGCCGAGCAGTTCCCTCGCGACATGCCACTTGGAACAGGCTCAGATGACCGTCGGAATCTGCCACGCCGAACTTATTGCCGTGCTGAGAGAAACGTACGCGGGTCACTTTGGCGAAGGTGCCTGGTGCCCTCGGAGTGGCAATCGCTGTTTGATGACCCCATTCCCACAACGACACAGAGCCGTCCTGCGATCCGGTTAAGTCTGATGTTGCCACATATGGGAAAAAATAAGATAAGTCTTCGCAATTCCGGTACGATCGCAAAAGGGAGAAGTACTCGTGACGAATCGATACATCAGGGTTGGGTATTATCTAGGCTATCAACTTAATTTAGTTAAAAATAAAAATTCATTTACCCAACCCTGCCATACATATACAGAATAGGAAAGTACTTACATAACGGTAAAAGTGGATGGGAAGAGATCCTCCTGATTCCGTCGATTTTGTGCTTCAGAATCTGTCAGAATGAAACGCGGGCGATCAATTGAACTGCATGCGACAAGACTGATTTTTGAGGTAAGAAAGAAAGATGTACATTTATATGTAATAATACATATATGTATCCCAGCAGAATGAAACACAACTTCATGACACTCGGCAATGTTAAGGTATATAACACTTAGGGTGCCGTGTCGTAACGCAAATTAAGTTTTAATAGAGTTGCATATAATAAACATGTAGCATGCGTTGCAGCGAGTTTTCCGGTTGAGGTGATTCGCAACTAATACTCGGCTGCTTTTCGGCCCACTAGCTTCCGGAATCGGCTACTATAACGTTTATCTTCACGGCTAGCGCTTTGTAGACTGTTGAATTGACCGTAGATGACCATGAATATGGGTTTGCGTCGTATGATAAAACATTAACGAAATTCTCTGTACATATATATCCAAGCCTCGTGATCTTCGTGTTGAAAGAAATGATGAGCACGACACTACTTAAAATTGGACAAGTTACGTCCGCATCAAATTACACGTACAGTCGGTCGAACAATTTGGATTTGGTAATACATGCATAAAAGATATCCAGTTCCAATCGTGTTCGTTTGACACATTACAACGTAATAATCATGGTAGGAACAATGAGCCTCGTGCCTATGAACTATAAATAACGTCTATGAAAGTCTAGGAGCAGATGAAACACACTATGTTTGCCAGTATGAGTGAAGACACGCTTATTACCTTCATGAAACCTTCATAAACCTTCGTATCGTACAACTGTTATATTACGTGTTACATATACATATATATATACATATATACATATATATATATATATATATATCGGTAATATAAGCAACGAAAAATACAAACCAACGCACTGTGCATAGTCGCTATTGAGCTCTTGGACAAAATGATAATGGCTAAAGACATTTCTAAGAACACGCCTTACGGCGTGAGTTGTAAGGTCTTCTATGTCTCGAAATTCCCAAAGATACATCTGATTTGCAATATACGCGAAGAAGATCGTTAAAAAAAATATGAAAAGCCACTCCGCAAGAGATTTCCGCAACAGTTGCAAGATTCTCCTCTATGATATATCGCGAACTATATTTTCTCTTTCTCTCTCTCTCTCTCTTTTTTTTCTTTTTTTACACGAGTCTTTCTGGCATATTACAAATCAGACGTCTGCTTGTTATCCAAAATGTTAAAACATGAAATTTGCACTAGGAATAGACTAGGGTCTGTTGGATGTAAATCTCACCGGTTGTAACAAGTGTTTGCTCCTATCGGCAACAAATTGACAGAAACGCAGGTCGTGGGAGCCAGGAAAAGCAGGCATCCCCTTCATCTGAGCGAGCGAATGAGCCGCCAGTTCAGTGACGCAGACCGAGTTAGATGTTAGGCAAGCATTGAACAAGCAACATTGTCTCCGTCACCACTTGTGCTACCCTAACCCAATACACCACATTCACGGCTCACAAGGCTTGTTTCGCAAAATCGTAAAGAATCATTAAGGTTTTTATACCTTTGTTAAAAGAATAAAACACATAAGTTATCATAATCGTTGAGGAAGTCGATCGATTAGCGTTACCGTTAAGCACGACTTTCTCAAACCGAAAGAAAAACCATCGTCAGTTTTAACGAAAAAAGAAAAAGAAACAAATAACGACGAATTTATTTCCAACACTTATCACGCAACACAAACAAGCCTTGAACTCAGCCGTGCCCTGATATGTGAGACACAGTGCACATTTTGGTCTCAAAATATATATCATGCAATGAATGATTTATTTATATAGTTGTAACTCTTTCTTTTTTCTATTGGTGCAAGATACTGCTTCTATACTCGCGTCACACTGTGAATGCACGAACGCCTAATGTAATTAAAACACGACATCGTTATCTTTGCACATTAGAGACGAAATAAGAATATTATAAAAAAGACACGTTGTTCAAATGAAGTGATGTCATACAGACAAATATACAATGTAATATGCATTGCGGGAACTTAATACACATATGACATGTGATTCGTGGAATATCTTGGGTAGACAGCACACACTTCCTAACTAAATCGGCATACATTCTGGCTATTTTTAAAAAAAGCTCGTTAAAAACTCCTCGCAATCTCCAGTGTTGCTAGGGAACTCTCGTTGCCAGGTACTTGTAAAGCCACTTATCGAGCTGGTATAACATTAATCTTGAAAGTACTACAAATACCTTCTTTTTTTTTTTTAATGATAAGCTCTCTGTGTGCGAATCAATTGATTTCTCTGAACGTTATCTCTCTCTTGTGCCGTAATAATTAACTGCACGTTTTTCACACTCACGCACGCACACGTATATTAAAAAAAAAAAAAAAAAAATGCATAGTGAAATTTCCACTAGAAAAAGAATTACACTAAAAGTAAAAGTGTATCCTCTACCGCATAATTAATAAAAAAAAATAAACATATAAATCAATTCAACACAACACACACAGAGGAAAAGTGAAATGCATTTTTATCCTATCTAGCTTGAAGATAAACACGGCTTCAGTGGTATTCAGAGGTGATATATGTCAAACGGTAAAAGTGTAGTGCAAATATGTAGATAAAAAATTGAGAAATGAGGTAAACTAAATTCTTGCCTAAATCGAATGAATCTGAATTATATTTACAAAACTATAGAAAAAATGGCATTTACTTTACATACAATGACTAACTTGTTTTATGATATTTAAAATTGCATGACGTTTCAAAATTTGTTATTAGAATATTTGATCGTTGTTTAGAGAAAAATTTGTCTTCAATCTGTGATATACACATATATATGTGTTAATCTACCATAAGTTCTTATATCTGTCTATCTGTCTATCAAAAAGCAAGGAAAATCTTGATAGATGAAAGTAATGCGCGATTATTATATAATGATGGAAATGAATAATATAATTAAGAACTCACCACACTCGCGCCACGTCCACTCTGACTGGCTATACCTGATTGAGTTTGAGGACTGTTTGGCTGAGGACTCTGTGCCAATAAAGGACGATCTGCTGCGGTCTGTAAATGACGTGTACGTTAAAAATATGGCATTTTTACTCTCATGTTAAAAATGTAGAATCATCAGACGTTACTTGTATAACTAAGAAACTGGTTGGCTGTACAGGCTCCGGGTCGGGTTGCTTATTCAAATTAATAATATCGAATTCGCATTCATCTTCCAACCACGACGGAAGTTCCAAGAGCAGGGAAATGTTCATCTCTTGCACTTCCCGGGGTGTAGCAAGGGCCATTAAACCTGGGTTTACCTATATATATATATATACGAAATAATCGATTATATTTACTGAGTGAGGCAATAATTATTATCACCTTGAGTATCTTCTAAACTACGAGAGTAAGAGAAAAATTTATCCAACAGAAATTACATAGTACAGAAGCGGATTATGGTGTTAACACTTTTTCTCTCTAGGTGGAATAGCTTCACAGATCTTCAAAGATCGCCTTCAAAGATCGCCTTTTTTTTATGGAATCATATAGTCTTTTTGATACAAATCGATTCCTATGTATATTCTACGTATAAAAATACTAGAATAAGATCATTGAAAAGTGAATACTTTCAGAGACATTTTACTTTTTATCATGATATTTTTCAATATAAAAAAAAAAAGATAAAACATATCATAAATCGATCGCTATAAGCAAATATAAAGAAACCCCCCCAAAAAATTTGCTACATTTTGCAAATACATTAACCAATGTGCAATGACTAGTATCAATAATCGATTTCTCTCGTATTATTATGTATAAAAATATTAAGATCAGAATCGAAACGTTTTTTTAACATTTATATAAGACCTTAATGAAGATTTGCTTAAAAATGAAAGAAACGTCCATTAGATCTTTCGCGGGGTGTTCAATAAAAGAAAGCAATAACACTATTTCGCTGAAAAAAGAAAGATACAATTATCACAGCCGAGAAAAAGAATCGTATCAGAAACCTGATTGAGACAGAAGGCACTGATGCTGTCTTGTTCTTTATGAATAATCCTGACTGGTTCCGGCAAACTTGTAGTACCGCTGTCGCTACCCTTATCTTCCCCAGTTCCGCGATGAACGTTATCCATGACTGTCTGGGTACTCTCGAGTATCGACGACAAGGATCTTCGTTTCCCGAACACCGCACGAATAAAGATATCCTGGACCAATTCTTGCCTAACCAAATAACACCACAGACGATTGGCGGGCGCCGCGGATGCCAGTCGTGTACTGAAATAATTCGTAAGAATATAATTCCTCTCTGATATCTCAATTCAACCGAACTTGAAACTTAGGACTACGCGACATTTCGTGTACCCACTTAAATGGCGTATTCCCTTTTTCTAACAAAGATCGATATTTGTGAATAGCCGGCTTCCCTGGCGTAGGAGAGGGATCCGGCGCACAGCCGGGTATGTAATTGGCTGGCGGTGGACCTTTAATTTCCAGTTCTTCGCGCAAAGAATCTTGCCACTGTGCGACAATACCCAGTGTACCATGGATTAATGGGCTACTTACAGGTAATTCTAGGATAGGGAACGCATTAGTTAATTCGTTAATTATCGCTATATTATCATACGCGTTGGAAACATCGCTTAGGAAAATATTTCGATTCACACCTTGCATCTCTATGCCGGCGACTGTCAGAAAGTCTTGCAATTGCTCCTGCAGTATTTTAACTATCGCTAGTCTCATTATATTCCAACTGTACGAATTGGAGTTACTATGTTCCGTATTATCCTTTGGCTTGTTCTTTGGCTTCGAATTCGTGTCGAATACGTCCTCCTCGTCGTCTGTGGTATCCAAGTCCGACACCGCAGAGTCAGAAGAATCATAATCAATTTCGTCTGCGTATTCGTTTTCTATGCGTGGCTAAAAAAAAATTTGGCATACAAAGTTTGATACAAAGTTAGAAATTAAGTAGGCTCTTAGATTCAATCTGTACACGCTAACGCGCACAGAATTCCTTCATGTTGATAAACGTATTTAAGAAACCTCCAAAACAAAGACTGTACGTATTTAAGAAACCTCCAAAACAAAGACGGTTCTTAAGGTGATAAATTGGTCCCGCGAGGTGTGTCGTGTTTACAATGCCGGATATTTTAAAGTACCGGTATGTACAATACCGTTGTACCACTAGCGAAATATCGCCACACATTTCCTAATATCTTACCTTCATGAGGAAATAGGAAATCATGCTCATCTGAGGTGACACAAATTGTTCTCTATACGTAGGCTTGTCTTCCTTCATATTTGGTTGTTGACCCGTAAACTGTCCCAACAGTTTCATGTTCAGCTTGACGCGCTGCTTCGTCAACGACGTCATAGTGTTCCACATACCGCTGGCGGTACTTTGGATCTCACTTGCCACACTGTCGGCCCGCTCGACGCCACTCGCACTGCCGCTCTACGGCAGAAAGACGTGAAGTTCGAGCTAACGTTCGTAAGATGCGTGACACATAGTATCATACCGATCATACCTGGCTGCTGGTGCTCGCTACGCGTAACAGCTTCTTAACCCCACCGCCAAAGAGACAGGACCATGTGTTGTTATCGAAGTGTTGCCCGACCAATCTATACAAGATGTGACTGTCGCAACTCGAGAGAGCGTAGATGAAAAGGCTCATGTACGTCGCTACGAAAGCTTCGCAGAGCAAAATGTTCAACTTCGGAGTGTCCTCGTCCTTCTCTCGGGCTAGCAAGGCGCGTAAGTTAGTTACGCCCGGCCACTTGGGAGGCGAAGTAGTTATACATACTCCGTCGTCTGTCGAGTATCGTCGATGATACCTGTTCGAGGCTACCAAGTGGCCACCTGAGAACGTTTCCACTTCAGCGACCGCTGGGAAACTGAGAGACAATATAATGCGTACACACATATATATATGTATATAGGAGTAGATTGTTATCTTATATATATGGAGAGTAACATTGTGCGATATCAATTAATTAATTATAACTCATCAAACTAAGTGGTAATGTAAATTACCTATCTGGCTGATGATGCTTCATAACAAACGTATCCGAGTCGCAAAGGGACTGGTAAATACAGGCGCTAAGTGCCACCGCTAAGTCTCTCATAATAAATACTTCGCAATAATGCGTATTTCTATTAGGCATCGGCGGATTCCGTAGCTCTACCAGTGTCTGCAGCATATCATGCGCGAGGGACTGCAACAATGTTGACGTTACGCATGAACAGATAAGAAGTTAGTGGAAAACAGGTTTTGAACGAACCTGCAGATGCCGAACCGGATCGGCCACGACGGTTTTGTTGCAGGCAACGCTGGCGCTTAACAGAGGTAGCGTGGTGGGGAAGGGCAGGGGGCTGAGCAATTGTTGTTGAGTCTTTTCTTGTTGCAATTCCTGCAGTAAGAGCACCAACTCCATCCTTACTGACGCTAGGCCGCCACCCGACGCACCATGCAACGAACAGTACGACAGTAATGTCCTCAACAATGTTTCGTTAGCTGAAAATTCGAAAGAGACATTTCATTCGCTTTTTCTCTACTTCTTTTTTAGTTTAATTTCTTATAAACTAAAACGTTAAGTTCGGAGGAGGTTCGTGAAGTAAAGTTCACTTCGAGTCACATGATCGAGTACGAGCGACGCGACAACCGACTCATCCAATTCACCTTTCAGCCATTTTTTCCTCTTGGCGGCTCTCTGTACTTTAGCTTCAAAGTCCAACTTCTCCGCCACTAATATTTGATGTAACGTTGGCTGCTCACCGGGCTTGTACGGCGGCACGTCGTCCACCATACCACCTTCGTCTGAAAGTTCACGCTTTTATTGATTCACCACGATTCTCGCTGCATTATCTCTGCCAAGAGTCGAAATTACACAAGTAGCGCCTTATATAAGGGTTGCATATGAAAAATGTGAAATGATCTTACATTCCGACACGGTGTTCACATCTCCGTCCGCACTAGTGCTGTAACTGCAAAGCTGCCTAAGAGCGTCCACTTCTCGCTCCAGCCACACGTACAATTGGTATCGCAGCTGACCTCCGTCCACTTCGAAGCCGGTCGCTAACGTGGACAATTCCTCCATCAGGATTTTCAGACAGGCCACGAACTTCAGCTGCTGCGCCATGATATCCAACTGTCCAGCTGACTTTGCGACATCGTCTGAAATTACTTGTACAACAGCACAATTTCATAAGAGGATCAACCAAGTCTGTAAGAGAGAGAGAGAGATAATCTCTTACCGTTATCATTCTCTAATTTGTGCGTATCGTCTTCTTTCTTGTCAAGTTTCATACTCATAGGAGGACTATCAGCGTCATCGCCGTCGGCAGGATCGTCGTCCCAATTTAATTCTAATTTGTCTTCCTCCATGCGTCTGCCGCTCTGGGACCAATCGAATGACGGCGTGCCCCAATCTACCGAGGCAGCTGCATCTGGAAAGCATTTGAACATTTTGTTTTCAACTTGAGCAAGTTCTTAATGCATCTCGCTTAAAACAACAAACTGTTCTCACACGTACCTTTATTATTCGTTATTGCACTTGACTCATTTCCCCAATTAATAATACCCGTATCTATTTGAACGTCTTGAGCTCTGGATTTATTCGGACTATTTAATAAACCTATAAAAGAAAAAAATCGCGACCGTTTTAATATAAAATTCGCGGGCTATCTCGATTAAGGAGGGAGGATTCCTTCATGGATAATTAAAAAAATAAATTTTTGTAAAATTTCGATCCATAAAATGCTTCCCTGGAATGCTGGCCACATTCACATAGATTAAAAATCTCTTAGGTTTTTGTGTCTTAGATAAATTGAGGAGCCGCAATCGTGTCGAATGTTACAAGAACAAAGGACCACGTATGAAATGGCTCGTAATGTTTAAGTTATTAAATATAGAGATTTATAAAAACTCATAAGTAATAAATATATTCAGACACATGTATTAAACCGCATATTCATAATGCGATAGTTTAAACAGAAACAAATGTCAATATTGTCCAAAAAAATCCGTCGTCTTCGAAGGATCCTTCCCCTTCCCCCCTTAACGTATAATTACATATGTACGTTACTCACTGGGAGAATCTTCACCATTCGTGTCCATAACTTTATTAGGTAATTTGGACAAAACTTCAAGCGCGAGGGCCGGACAGCCGGCTTTGAAATGTGCGTGTGCAGTCGTGAAATACAGTTGCCTTTCCAATGGCGTAATAGTGTCCTCCAACATCAGCTGTTTGTCCGGCTGACTCTTCGTCTCCGTGCCTCCGTAACTGAATCCTGAAATCACTACCGAGTGTCCCTTCTTCTTATCTTGCGCAGTGGAAGCAATGTACTGCCTAATCAGTAACGGATGCGTGCGGAGATACACGTAGAAGTTGAAGACGTTCGGATTCGCTGAAATAAAAGTCACAAGATGCGTGTCACTTTGAGGGATTAGTTCACGGGAAAACAAGGAACGAAAACAAAATGTGAAACAGAGATCAACATCTCCTACCGGTCGTTCCCTCTGGTTTGTCAGACTCGTCGTTGTACTGCGGATGCATGTGGCCGACGTTGGTCAGAAGCAGCGTATTGAGGGAGCCGGAGTAATCCTTCAAGATCCACAAGGCCATGCTCCGCAGGAAGGGATCGGGATGCACTCTGCTTATATCTTGATTTTGTCCTTCCTTATCGCAGCCGAGGATCTCCTCGTACAGCAGTCTTCTCATGTTGGGGGACGACGTGTCGTTCTCGTAGAGCCTAGCGATCACCATCGCTAGCTGAATGTCGCTCAGTCTGTTCAGGCACACGTCGATGGCGTCCTTCAGCGCGCCGGCCAGCAGGAAGAAGGCCGCCGCGTGTTCGAACCGTTGCTTCCCGAGGAGAGCGAAGGCGTTCTTCAGGGCCGCCTTCCTCCAACGGTCCTCGGCGAAGTTGTTCGCGAAGAAGGTGGTCATCCGTTCGTCGCGCTTGTTCCTGAACAGGCCCCACACCAGGTTCTTCTTCTTCATCGCCAGGTAGTAGACAGCCGCGTCCAAAGGATCCTGCTTGTGCTGGAAAGCGGCCTTCGCTATCTTCTCCACGCACTTCTTCAGCACCGTGTTGCTCCGGATCCACCAGCCTACGCCGAGCTCCTTCAACACGGACCACTTTGGTTGACCTTTGGCATAAGAAGGTATCAAGCCTAGCAGCTCCTCCTCGGACTCGGAGTGGAACGCCCACACGAGATTGTTCGACGCGATGCCCTGCTTCTGGAACTGCGCTCTCTGCACCAGCGGCAGGCAGCGTATCAGATAATTATAATGCTTCATCGCCAGGAGGAACCTGAGGCCGCAGTCGTCCAACGAATCGGTCGACACGGTCTCGCCGTCCGGGATGCCGGTCAGATTCTCCTTCGCGATCGCGTTCTTCGCCGCGTCGATCGCGAATCTCTCCGCGAAGTCGACGTTACACGTGGAGACGGTGTCGGCCAGGGCGAGAAGGTGCATCTGATCGAGGCTGGACAAGCCCGGGAGATGAGTGTGGGTCAAGAGACGCGACAACAGCCTGCCCTGTCTCGGCCCGAAGTGGGATATGCCCTGTCTCTCCGGGACCGAGGATCGCCTATCTTTCTGCCGCGAGCAGTCGTAACCTTCGTCCAACATGTCGTCCAACGAATCCCCCTCGTCCAAATTACTGTCGAACAGTTCGTTATAGTCGTGCTTGTCCTCGTTCTGCTGATGCGGCAGCAGGTTGGTCTCTTTGTCGGCCATCAGCAGGGTCCACAACGGAAGCGGCGAGATAGAGGTGATCTCGGCGTAATCGAGGGTGAGCTCCTCCGGTATCTGCGTGGTCGAGCCTCTCGGCTCCAACGGCGAGGTCGTGCCGGCGTAGCTCACCGACATCGTTCTCGAGCGCGACCATCCGCTGCGCTGCTTCACCAGGCTCTCGTCGTCGACGCGCAGGGAGCAGGAGCTGCCGATGCACCGGACCAGGTGCGCCAGTATGGCCTTCACCCATCGGATCTTGCCGGAATTCAACAGCTCCATCAGCTGCTTCGGATGATACTGCGGCAGAACGGGACAGGCTATCCTCGAGGCCTCGAACAGCCCGTAATCCGGCATGTAATCGAAGCTCAGGCTCTCGTTCTGCATGCCGCGTTTCTTCTTCGCGTCCAGCATCGTCAGGTTGATGCTGCTTACGCGCGACAGGTGCGGCATGGAAGACACGTTCGCCAGCCGCCTCTGGGAAGTCTCGTGCGCCAACGTTCGCAGGTCCTCGTCGCGCAGGTTCCGCGACGCCTGGAACTCGTCGGACTCCTGGTGCTGCAGGTTCGAGTGGAAACAGTCGTTCTTCGGGTTCGGCTTCCACTGGGAGTAGACGTGCATCTCGGAGTCCATTCCAACCACCAGGATGCCGTCTCGCACCCAGGAGATCTGCATGGGCAGAGGCGGCAGCCCGTCCGCCGTCGTCAGCTCGATCTTCCGCAGCTTCATCCAGCGGATCTCGTCGACGAACTGCGGCTGCGCCAGCGACGAGGTCTTCCGCAGTATCGGCCTGTTGTTGCTCTGCGACTCCTTCATCGCCTTCATGTTCGCCTGCGCCAAGTCTGAGCACACCGGGGTGAAGAGCATGATCTTCGAGCCGACGCCGACGGTCAGGATGTGCGAGCCGTCTTCCTTCGAGACCCAGTCGAGCTGCACCAGGTGTTTCTGCGTGAGCGGGCACGTGTTGCCGTTCTCGATGATCGACTTGCGCAGGGACTGCAGCGTGCTGAAGGACGGCACCGCCAGCAGGCCGGCGTTCGCCTTCGTCGAGTCGCCGTTCTCCCCATTCCTCGACGATCGGATGTCCTCGTGGCTGAGGGTCTGCAGTACCTGAGTCAGCCTCTGCTTCTTCTGCAGGAATCTACTGTCGTACAAATAACTGAGGTCCAAGTGCTGATCGACCGGTATGCGCGGCAGGTGAATGTTCTTCAGATGGATCGTGTCCTCCAGGATCCACTCGCTGCCACCGGTGCTCTCGCACTCGTATATGGCGACGCATAGGTTCACGTAACGCGAGTCCGGGTCGTTCTTCGTCGGCCGGGTGAACGACTTGCCGTACTTGTAGGCGCAGGCGATGCGCCCACTGTAAGCCGCGCTGATGTTCAACGGCTGGCCGGTGATGTCGATCGTCGACTCCTGATCCTTCCTAGTCATCTCCCATTCGCACCACTCGTAGTCCAGCTTGTCATCCGGCCTCTTCGTCACCTTGCACCTCCAGAAGCGCACGGTGCTGTCGCTGCACGCCGTCACGACGATATAGGGCGCGAAGCAGGCCGGGTATATCGAGGAGCTGCTTAGGTGTCCGGCGGCCGGGGCGGCGTGGATCACCTCCACCCCGTCGGGCAACGGCAACTCCTGAGTGCACACCTTCGTGGTCGTGATCAGTACGTGGCTGTTCTGATGGCGGCGGTGCAGGAACGTGGAGTCCATATCGGCCTGACTGTCGCGACGGCTCCGCGTCTGGCTGGCTCTGCGCGACCTCCGGCCCTCCGCGTGGCTCAACCTACCCGGCGTGCCCTCCTCGTCCTCGTCCTGCACCAGATGGGAGTCCGGGACGTACATCATCGAGCCTGACAAGCCGGTGGTCTCGGGCTGCGAGGCTATCACCAGCCGCCACATGTGCACGGTGGTACCCTGCTGCGTACGCTCCAAAACCACTATGTAGAACGGTTCCTCGAAGATCGCCGACTGCTGCAAATCCACCATGGCGTCCAGGGTGGACTCCATCAGGCCTAGATCGTTGGACGACGTATCGAAACCCAGCAGCTTCTCGTCGCTTCTCTCGCCCGTGATCAGTTGTTCCTGGAAGACGTGCAGGAACTGCGTGTTCTGCCAATCGTGAGTGGCGTCGGAGATGGCGTCCAGTTGTATGACGCATCCCGGCCTCGCAGTCGACTGCTGCGACACTATCTTTATCCTGTCGTGAATGGAGTGTCGGACACCGTCGTCCGACGACATGTCCGTCGACAGGCTGGCCATCGAGTCCATCATCCTGCTCCTCCTCTCGCTGATCGACACTTCTGCCAGCAGCGTTCGAGCGTCGATTACAGCCTGGTAAACCCGCAGGCACTCACCGTCGCTCGCTACGAAGCAGGCGCTGGGCGAATTGGACAAGTTACCCAGCGTCGTGCTCGGCAGAAGCGTCGGGATCCAGGCTACGTTACTGAACGCCGATATCTCCGGCGAATTGATGCGCGCCAATTCGGAGACGCCGCCGCTCTTCGACAGAGGCCCCACAGCGTCCACCCGCCACAGTATCAGCTCGCTGCAGAAGCCGGTGGGCGACATGATGTCCTTGCCCTTGCAAGTGTCCTGCTTGATGCTGATGTTCTCGCTCGACTCGGTCGACTGGGCGCCGGAGAACTCGGGTATGTTGTGATGGGAGGTTGTCACGAGCAGAGGCAAGACGGGATGGCAGGTGATGTCGTTCACGCGGAAGCGGTGCCCGGAAGCCCTGCACGCGTGACCTATACTCAGTACCTGAGAGAACTTCGTCTTGTCCGCGAACGTCAGTTGCCACAAGTTCAACGTGCCGTTCGAGTGCTTCGACACCATGGAGACGATCGGGCTAGGATGGGCCAACAGATCCGTGTCCTGCCCGCTTTTGCTGCCCTCCAGCGCGCCAGTATCCGCCTTCGCAGCCGTCTGACTCTGATCGTTCGTGCTCTCGATATTCTTCAGTAATTCTTGACCGGCTCTCGACGTCAAGGTGGACTGCTCTTCGTCTTGCTCTATGAGACTAGGTAAAGGTGTTGCGACTTCGCTGGGGTCGGTAGTCTTCGAAGACTTGGCAACCTCGCGAATGTTCAGCAAAGGCCCGCCGGTGTTGTGAGAATACATCGATACGTTGTGGCTCATCGTCGACGCATCGCCGAGCGGGAACGCGTTCGGGATACGAGTGGAGAATGAGATCTGCGCTTGTCGGAAGGATCCCGGGTGGTACTCGTCTAACCACTCGATGTGCCAGATCAGGAAGCTCCCGTCTATCGGGTGTATTGAAAACAGCAGGTCCGGATTGTGATGCCAATCGCGCAGCAACGTCTCAATCTTGGTGTCCAGTGAATCCGGCGCGTGGTTCATCGTAGACGTCGCGTCCGTCGCTATGGAGTTGATGGAGGTTGTGTTGCTGCAACAGAAAATTACAATTATTATTTGTTATTTATTCTTAAAACCACGCCTTCCGGGGTTTTGGGTGGCTTCCAGTTATACGTATATTTTCCTTCGCTTTAAGCTTTACATTATTTGCACAACCTGCCCAATTTCACTACCTTCTGTCCCTAAATTAAATCATATTTTCCTATTTAATCTTTGCACTTCCAATTTAACTCCTTTCGCTCTACTACTGTGTGATTGATATATAATTAATGATATCAATATTACAATTCTAACAACGGGGCACAAATTATTATATCTCTTTCTGATTTGTATCTTATCTTCGGTGTGACTCATGATTTTGATTTTAAAACCGACGAGCGAAAAATATCTTAGGAATTAAACAAACTTAAGAGATAGCCAAAAATTGAAACTATTACTTAAATTATAAATCAAAACCGTATATATACTAAAATTATATTACTTGAATACCTTAATATAATGGCCTTGCATAGAATAAAATTAAACTAAATTCAAGCTGCAGTTAACACTGAACACCCAACATTCTGCTCTCTTATATGTCCTCAACTTAATCATATTACTATTTATCTTTTCCTTTCCAAGAAAAAATTACAATGTATGTGTATATTCACTTCACAGATCTCATCTTCATTTTGTGCTTCCTTTCCCTTTTGTGAAATTCAACTTCACAACAGAATTGACACAATCGATACAGATAAGAGATCGTGGAAATCTACCTGAGGCTCGGATGGGAGTGTACACTGTGCGCTAGACTATGATGTGACGAGGTAGTATGCGTAGTATGATGTTCATCACTACTGTGATCCTCTTGACTCATTGAGCGACCACCGACCACCGCTTTCTGGGCTGTTTGCAACCGAACACCTTTTTCTGTAAAAAGAGAAACATCGTCACATTGGTATTTAAATTTCCTCTCGACAATAGGCGCGATAATACGAAGTGAAACTCATACTCGGTGTACATTCATCCTCGGAATCGTGTTCCACGTGTTCAGCATCTTGATGTTGCAAACCTTCCTCTTTTTCTACTACTTTACGCGTCAACTCCTGCAATATGTTTTCGGCTTGCATCGTGAAGTGCATTTCTTTGTTATTTAGCCAGTGTAAGATAAAATTCGGTTCTCTTTCGGGGTCCCCGGTAATTAGGCTCGGTACTAGCGGTATATCTATAACATGAACGTATACTATCCACTGCCGATTACCAATATTTCAAAAATATACCAAAGAAAATGCAACGCTGACAAAGGCATAAAACTGCGAACAGAATCTTCATACTACATGCTACACAATGTATACTGATACTATACCAGTTTCTGCGTTGATACTGGCTGCTAAATGGAAATGCATCCCTGGGTAGTGACCAGAGGTTTGATAATTGTTGTGAAAATCGTGCACAGAATACGTAGACGGAAGCGTTGGCAAAGTCGGTGCTGTGTGACCGGCTTGATGTTGCTGCTTAGCGTGTCGCCGTATATGAAAGCATGTCCTACGGACAGATTCCTTATGTATTGTCGTCCAACGATACTCGGCGAACATCGTAAAGAGCATTTTTTGCACTTCAAGGTGGTAAATAAAAAAAAAATATGCGAAAAGTATTATTCTTCGTACTTCATGTGCTTGAGGCGTTGCATAAACCGGTGTTTATGCATGTTATGGTGACGATGTTTGCCATGATGACCATGTCTGTCGGAGCCTTCGAACTGGCTCATATTGGCCAGACCTTCAATTTCAGGCGGTATTGTCTCGGCCCACACGCGACAAATGTTATCGCGACACGAGGTAACCAACATATTGGATACGGAGCCCCTAAATAGTGACGAAAGGATTATCTATGACTATGAGATCAACATCATTTGTTTCCCAGATCGTTCAATCGTGTGTACGCAAGTCAATTATTGCGCATTATTGATCGATACGCTACTCACTTTGGCATGTATTTACTTGTCTTGCGCCAAGAAAGGTGTGTCACTGCGCGAGGATGTGCCACATAAACGAAACTGTAATTATCGCTACCCACCGACTGGGAAAAACTTGCATGATCCATGCTTCTGCCTGGAAATACTGGAAGCAAAGGACGAGAGCTTTGCTGATAATTACCTACGAATATAGAGAGATTATCGTTATTTAAGAGAAACACATACACTGCTTGTTTTCGAACCAGATCTTGACTAATCTATCATTCACTCCTGTAGTTGCAAACAGAGTGCCATCAGGACTGAAGCTCATAAGATGGACCGGTGTAGCCGTGCGACACTTCCATACGCAATTCCATCCGCCGAGATCGTTAGCACTCGCTGTATCTCCAGGCCCAGGACTCTCGGCTTCTCCTCCGATGGAAAATGTCACCGCACCAGCTGTTCAGAAAGTAAATTTGCGTGTCGACACATGGTAAGATTATTTGTCTGCACGACAAAATGCACATATTTAAAATTCAGAAAGGAGAAGCTGCACATTAAGAAAAAAAATGCCTGGTAACTCGATACAGCATGAGGGAAAATTTCTTGAACTGTCTATCTGCTTATATACATCTTGTCACATTATAACGAATAACAATTGCATTACACCGCTTAGCATATATCAGAATAATGATGTGAGCTTATATTGTGCAATAGCGAAATGTGCAGATTAAAACGTTAAGAGTTGCAAATCTGAAAGAAAATGAAATAAGCATATTTAAATCATCACTTCTCATCCCGCCCACACTAGCAAGTATCATACCTACAACAAAGTAAAGATTCTTGCTGCAACAGTTGCGGCAAACCAAAGCATTATTAAAAATGGCTAGTGCATAAAAAAGAAAAGATCTGGTATCGTATTTCTTATATTACAGTGTGCATTTCTTTTAAACGTTCCGGTTTAATGAGGTGTGCAAGCAACTGTCTTTCATGATGCGTCGCAAACACGCTTGCAACGAAAAAAAGAAAAAGCTGTGGAGTGTATTAAACATGCAAATAACACCAATGCTACACGTTCATTCTCTCGACAGGAATGAACTCACGATCCTGAGAAGTATTTGCTGTAACATTATGATTGCTTCCAGTCGTACTGGCTTCCTCTATCTGCACTGTTTTTGGCTTTGTAGCTGTGGGTAACAGTGCTGCATCGAGTAACAGAAAACACGATAATTCTGAGATTTCGAGACGGATGGAGCGTTAAGAGATGAATCTGTTCTACCGTTACACATATATACCATGCAAATGGAATCTAATTCTCATTTTGAACTATCACAGTTGCATAGCTGACTTTAAGTTATAGATTATTCAACCAATAATTACACAAGATTCATTTGAAATATACGTATATATGTTTCAACAGATTAGATGATCAATGAGAAAGTAAACTTACTGTGCTCTTCCTGAAATGGCATAATATTCTGATGCCACAATTGTAACAGCTCGCCACCAGTTAGCAACCTGGTTCCTTCTAAATTCCATGATAAAGAAGTGATGTTCGATTCCGTCTGCAGACTTCCCGTTTGAACCCATCTGTACTCTAATTGCTGTGAAACAACACATCACCTTAGAACACAAGGAATTTTTACCGAAGGAATTACAACAACAACAAAAACGACAAATATATTCTTAAACATCTAAAGACACCGATACAAACATGTGAACAGGTGCTGTGTATGAGCGGCGTCGGCTCAAAAATGCAGACTTGATTCTCATACGCCGCAGCTATCTTCCCTGTGTCTGTGCTGCAGTCCAGACAGCTGATTCTGATGTAATTGTGCACCGCTCCGGGAATGATCTGCACTCGTTCGAAGTTATTAGCCAGGATCACGATATTACAGCCAGCTGCGTACGCCTGGATGAAAGAGTGATTAATTAATCACCGCGAATCTATACTTTCGGGCCGTCTCCAGCATCATAATTTTTTTCCCTCTGAAATATCGCATCTCAAAATTCGAATTCTACTTCTCAACATGACAACGATCATCATTTATACGCTGACTGTTGATAAAAATAGTCAAAACTGCTCCAGCAGTCCTCGACGGTTATCTTCATTAATAAGAAAGGTGTGTAGCCTGAGTAAGAGACCCGTGCGCGGAGATTGCTACATCGGTAACACGGTTTCGTCGTTAGCCGCGGAGAGAAGCGCGGAGAGGAGGAGGAGGCCGCGTTCTCGCTCAGGGGCGAGCGCGCGTAGAATCCCACGTTCACGCCTAATCGAAATGTCATCCGATCAGCTGACTTCCATAACGCTCGCGAGAGCGTATCGACTTTCTCGGCCGTGGGATCGCGAAATTCCGCGCGACGTCGGCCGCACGGCGCCGGCTGACGCGGGCGGAACGCATCTCGCGGCGTCACCTCGCGCCGTCGTGCGTATCGCGCCGATTGTCACGCAGCGATTTACTCACCGTGAAGGAAATTCCCTCGACGGAGCCAACGGCGTAACAGCGATCGCCCGCATTGCAGGCGCCGCTCAGTATCTGATGGCAATTCATGATCGCGCGACCGGGAGCCGTTAGATCATCACCCGCTCGCTGTACCACACTGAGTAAGCGCACTAAGGTCGACCGCCGACGGGGACTGCGAACGGGACGAACTACGATCCCGCGGGATGCCTCGGGATTAACACGATAGGGTGATCGAGCGACCGCGGCGCGGCCATCTTTGAATCGGTCTCCTCGTACGAGACTGCCACATTTCTTATCACGTAGCGGCTGGCTGACTGGCTAAAGGCACGGAGGTAAGAAGTGACTGAGGGGAATGCGCGAACTGGCGCGGGTCAAGTCTCCAACGAGTCTGTGTGTGCGGTCGGGGAGGGGGAACAATGCGTATTGTGTTATCGAACATCGCGCAGTGAGCCGATACATCGAAACCTTCGATACAGGCGTCGCCTGGCCAATCAGGTGCCACGGCCTTGGCTCGCCCGTCTCGCTCCGTCAGAGAGACTCACCTTACGCTCCCTCTAGTTGTTTTCTTACCTCCGTGACCGAGGGGGGCGGCTCGCGTTAGTCAATCGCGCATGCCGTCAACGGCGGCTCGGCGCCGACGACGACTCACACGTGCCGTCACAAACGGCAAACGGATGACGATTGTACGACGCAGTATAATACACTTGCCCTATTGTTAAGATTCCTACTCGTCTCAACTCTGCAATTCTCTACCTCGCTTCGTTCTTTCGGTATTCTTTTTTCTTTTTACTTCGAAGCGCGGATGCATCGTGTATGAATCCATTTTGTTCCGCTTTAAAAATAAAAGGAGAGAGCGCAGCTCAGCCGCTTAGAATTAAATCTTTCAAAGCGAGAGGGATTAATTTGAGTTTCGCGCAAAGTATGCCCAGCTACTTTCGAACGTTGCAAGCTCCCGAAGAAAAGGAGTTTCTGGAATTATGTTCCCTCATCTTTGAGATACTCAGGCATACCCCGAACGCTGGAGGAATTTCTAATTAGAACGGAAGTCGGACATTCTAGAACGTCTTCCTTCCATATCTCGTTCAACGTTTAGATTATATTTTTTCTGTTAAGAGCTGAGTCGGTTTTCAGATATGACTCACATATGTGTGTGTGTTGAATATAATATATTTACAGATTTTCCTCGGAAATGTTACAACGAATTTTTCTAATAACATGAACAAAGAGAGGAAGAGTAAACGTTTTTTTAATTTACTTGGTCGATAGATTTAACAATAACGTTTCAGTGGTGTAGATTTTACAGTGAAATAGTAATATCACTGATAGAAACTAGTAATTTCCAAGATATGATTTTTCGCAAGGTGAACGTTGTATTTGTATAGATACTAAACGCAGGTGCTCGGAGAAAGACCTGCTGCGAACGAGGTAGGTGAACAACACGTGTGTGACGTGTGTACGTGGTGCAGAACGTCCGCCGCAAAAGAAGAAAAATGCATGTTGGCTGTAATCGAGTGGCAAGCTTCATCTCGGGGGAAAAATTATTCAGCGTCGCGATCATATTGATCCTCTGTCTATTAAGCGCGTCCGTACTATATTTAACAACGTCTTTCCGAACCGACATCTTTACCAAAGCGTGTTTTGCAAAGGGTGAGCATCGGAGGACGCATGATTTTTCCTCTTCCATTCGACATTCGACGATCAAGCGCGTCATTATGACGAGGTTGAGCGACTCGGAAATGTACTTAGAGAAGTTGGCGTGAAACACAACGCGATTACTTATCTTACGAGGAACTAACACTTGGCACAGTGCGTGTCGCTAATTGCGACCAGTTGACATCAATTATGAAACAGCTGACAACGCGTGTGTGTGCGTGTGTGTCTTTAATGACGTACTAAGTGGAACGCGTTAAAAAGCTCTCGTCTGTAGCTCGCGTCAAGGTGTATTGTGCAAATTTGCGCGTTGTGATCTTCTTAATATGTTGTACAGGAAAGAACCGAGGCGCACAGCTTCGGATTAATTTTAGAATAATGCTGCGGAGTGGCAGGTGCGTCGTCATCGTTCCGACAGAATCTGGATTCAACAAGTACCTCACGCACGGATTCCGCGTGTGTCCGACCTCAAACTTATGTGTACACATATACGCTCCAACTAATCCCGGATAGACATTTCGGTACATTGTCTGCTTAGTGACTAGCATAAGTACGTTAGGACGCGTCTGCATGTAACAATCATTTCAGTCAGTATATAATAGAAGATCGTCTGATGCCGTGAAAATTACGGCAATACTGTAGCAATATTCCGATGCCATGAATATTACCGCTTATTTTGTCCGACGCTGATGGTAATATTTTACTGAAAATATAATGAAATTATACACGGGGAAAATAGTTTTAAATCAATGATAAATATTCATATATATAAATAAGAAGATTGCAATATTCTTAGATGTCTTGAATTGAGTATATTTGAATTAATACAAATTCAATCAAATCAAAATTAAAAATCTAAGGTTATAATATTTTTACAATATTTTATAATATTTTTACATATATGAGAATATCTATTATTGATTTAAAACTAATTTTTTTGTTTCATATACTAAAATGTATTTTAATATCCGTATATTTGAAATTCTCTTTCAACTGACCTCATTTTATTATTATTCTATCAATATTTCAATAAAAATTCAGTAAATTTTACATCCGATATTTCAAAAAAATTATTACTTTCCAACAGTATAATTTCATAATATTACATTAAATTTCATAAGGAAAATTATGATTCATCTTGAAATATATTCAGTAATTTTTCTATAATTTTCATTTTACTTTTCGCCGATTTCATAATATTTTTAGCAAAATATTCCCATTAGGAAAAAAAGAATGCAATTAGTCCGGAGTTATTTTAGTAATAAGAAATTAATATTTTGACTAAAATTATGGCATATTAAATGAACACTTCTTGAAATAAGCGTATTTTAATAAACATGTTGCGCTATATTATAGTGACATCACAAAGCATACATGAAATATTTGCATACTATGTTCAACGTTTCCATCTGGAATAATTCAAACCAACGGAAATTAATATCAAACGTGTTAAATGTCACGCTGAAAGTTTTTAATTACAATGAAGAACGTGTTACCATGCGTGACATGAATAGCGAGTATCACGCGACGTAGAAATCAGCGGAACCGAGTCGATTTTCAGACCGCCACGCATAGCGATAAGCAAGGCGCGGAATGGAAGGTCAGTTGCGGATACGCACTTGTGCGCAATTTGCGCGGAGAGCCGGGAGAGCAGATTCAACGGTGACATGAACTCCACCCTCCGCCTTCGACAGACTCGGGAGTTCGCCAAATTCACGTCAGTGTCGTTTACTCCCCCTCGACACGAGTCAACATTTCGGGCTACAATCGCCAATCTGGTGACGACTTTTCCTCAAATTTCACCTCGCTCGCAGTCAAGCGGCGGAGATAGCGCGCGGGTGGTCGCCAGATCCGCGCGAGGTAAGGGCGGTAAATACTCTCTAGTTCGCATGTGCCGGTCTGTAAATATATACGTACCTATGTGCGCGCATGTATGCACGCGCATGTGTACATATTCTCTCAGATAAGAGGTATAGGCGAAGATATAAAAACCTAATAGCTGCATGCCCCCGACGCATGCTCCGTTTCGGCTGGCTGGGGTGATATCCAGTCGGGTAAGAGAGCTTCGGCTGGTAGCGACTCGCGTCGATCATTACCTGGTGGAGCGCGACCCGGACAGCAGGCTGAGCGGACGAGCTGAAAGAAAAAATGACGGGATCCCGGTCGTTCCGCTTGCGAACCGCCCGTTTGACAACGTAGTCATCGCGAGAGAGAGAAAGAAAGAGAGAGAAGGAGAGAAAAAGAGGGAGGGAAAGAGAGAGAGAGAACACGAGACTTCTTCGTCGCTGCATGTCAGGTGAATACATGCTTGTGGAAGCAGGTACGAGCTCGCGAATTCGGAGGACTCGTCGCTACGACCGGCGCCAGGAGTAGCTCGTCGCCAAATCCGGGCCTTTATCAGCGATTAACAGTCTCGACCTCGGCTACTCCGCGCCGGCCTTGGCCGGCGACCACGACATCGTCGGCATCCTCAACGAGCGGCGATACACGCGTGTATATACTGTCGTGGTGCGTCAGTGAGTCAGTGTGTGCGCGGTGAAACACACACCACCTGTGGCATATCCGTCGTATTTACATTGCGGTCTGTCATACGCGTTATCGGGGGGATCAGCGACGGGAGAGCGGTAGCTGGTCCCGCGGATTCCCAGAATACCGATCGAATCGATGTCGGGATTTGAAACCCGGCGTAATTTCCATTTCGAGGTCTCGTTTACCAGCGATCCGCATTAAGACGATGCGAAAGGTCCGCTTGATGAAGGACTTTATAAATGCACGGTGAATCGCAGGAAACGCAGTAAAGTCGGAGAGACGTTCGCTTTAAAAGTATAGAATCGATTTAGCCATTGATCGTGTGAAGCGGCCGGCATGTTTATTAATGGTGAGAGACAAGAGCGAACTCGGAGCGATGATTTGTGTCTTGTTCTATTTAAAAAAAATCCATAACACGCGCTTAGCTCGCTTTCGTTGAGGAATGGACTTCGATTCGCACGCTCTTTTCTGCGAGTTTACTCGAAAAAGAACGTTTAGTTGAATTTACCCGACGATGAACGAACGCATTTTGTTTGAGGGGACCCGATTAATTCGGCTCTTATAGTCAGAGGTTCTGTTTTCTTTCGGCTTGCCTTCAGCCAAAACGCGTTCGGTTTGTTTACCCATTGTCAGATAAATTCAAGCAAACTTTTTTTCCCGTACGAAATTACGCCGTTTTCAGTCCCCTCGAACATTGACCGATAATACATGCTCGGAAGACTCGAAGGTGTGAAGGGTCGATCGCGGGGATCTCGAGTGAATTATTATCAAGCCGGTGATCACAGAGGGAGAGAGACGGAGAGATAATTGAGTCTATAATTATCCGAGTGCTTTCGTCATCGTGTCATCATAGTGTCTAGGTCATCGAGCCTTTATTTAGTAAATCGTCTTACTTAGACCGTTACAGTCGGCAAGCCGTTAATCGGACATTCGCGACGTCCGTGAGTTCCGAAATCAATTCGGTCGCGATTCAGGCGAGGGTGTTCCCCCGGTGTTTGATTGGAATTAATTTTATTTGCGAAGGACTAGGGCACGAAAGCCGCCGTCGTTAATGACATTTTGATCCGGCCGGATGTCCATCTCATTTCGCTCCGACGACATGGACGAACACGAGAAGAATCTGATGACGGGGACGTTGGAGCAGAGGAAGGAGGCCTTCAAGGAGGACGAGGAACTCATGAGGGAGACCACGAAATTCATCACCGATGTGATAGAGACCGCCGCCACGGAAGCCTCGAAGAGGAAAGTTCAGTCGGAGGTAATGAACCCGCTTGAACTCGCTCATTCAAAGAGGAAGAGTTTCGGAGCGACGTGAGAGCCGAAGACAAACGCGTTATTAACGACAGACTAAATCTATTTATCGCCTATACATAGGGATTTCACCGTTTCGCCGGGATCAGGTGTACAACGCTGCCCTTTTGTGTTTCAGGGAGCTGACGCAGGCGAAGGTAAGTTGAAACAAAAGGCGAAAGAAAAGAAAAGAAAGATGCGTACAATCTCACCTTTCGATTTTCACGAAACTCAAATATTCTCGCACGCGAGGCTGAAATATTCTCGTTTTACTCGCGCCGGCAGTACCGAAGGGAGAGAAGGTGGATATAAATAAAGCAGAAAATATTATACTCGGCGCAAAATCGCGAGAAAAGGAAGGAGAGGTAGGCAAAGAGTAAACAAGATCGCGATCGTGATAAATAGATCCGCTAGATTTCACATAGAAATGGCTATAGATCATTAGATAGAGACAGCAGGAATAACAAAATTGATAGAGAGGACGATCGATAGACGAGCGTAGATGTGTTTGTGTGTGTGTATGCGCCGACTGACTTAGCGAACACGCGCGTTCGAATCAATGAATAGCACGCGGGTGCTGCTAATTAATCGAAGGTATCGCCGGTTCGTTGGATGTTTTACACTTACGCTTACGCTCGAGTAACATAGAACCACCTTGCAAGGTAGAACGCGCAGCATTACATTATAATTACCTTTTTAGATTGATATTTATATTACACGCTGGCTATATATGCGTGTGCGCGCGCGTCTGTGTGTGTTTACGCAGGTAGTAGATTGAAGGGTGGCGATACCATCGCTGGCTGGAACAACCGAGCGCGTGGATTCTGCAATCGTATTCTGAACGCACTCTGCCCATGCTTCACCAATCATGGTAAATCGTAGAGTGAATCGCCGTGTAGTGACCGCTACGCTACTGCCAGTCCTTAGCGAGAGTAGTAGTTTTGCATATTGCGCTCTCTCTCTCTCTCTCTCACTCTCTCTTTCTCTCTCTCTCTCTCTCTTTCTCTCTCATCGTCATGTCGCTTCCACCACCGACCAGATTGCAATTGGACATCCTCCCATACCACCTACAGGCAGGCCGAGAACGAGTCGACCTCACCATCACCGATCAATTTGATCCGATTGATCATCCCGAGAGATTTAGTTATCTCGTTAGTCGGTGTTAATCAAGTACCTCCGTCGATCGTTGTCGCAACGATGCTCGGATGTTACTGCCCCGTTTGAAAGAAACGATGAGAAAACGAGCGAGTTTTCGGATTGTCCGATCGTTTCTCGACGAATCATATCCGACCACTCGACCTCTCGATGTAAATATTACAATATATCGAATCATCGTCTCTGTTTCTCTATCTTATAGGCATTCACCGACGAGATTTTGCCGACGAAATAGCGTAACATGCACTTTTTTCTCCTTACGCAAGATCGTTTGTCTGTCACTGGCAAATCCATCGGACGGTCGTTTTACGTTTAGACACCGCTCATCCGAAAACCGTTCACAGACCAATCAGATTAGTAGCAATTCGGCATGTTTCATCATCGAGCATTAAGCACAACTGGAAACGGCAGCTTGCATCGGAACACAGCATGCCTGAGGACAACTTAGAGAGGGAAAGTTAATTACCGGCCGAATGCTGAAAGCGATACTCTTCGAATATCTTCGATATCTCGGGGATGTCATTTCTGTCACTTGGCTTGGATTTTTGACTTCGATCAGAGAGCGCGAATACCGAATAGGACTGGAATAATCACCGTTTCGGTTGATTCTTATCTTCCGAAAAACAATTTCGAGACTAGCAGAATCATCAGCTAGACTGTGGCTGAATTTTTTCGATCGATAACAGTGAACTAGAAAACGGCATATTCGCGATTGCTTATTCCTTTCTCGGTGTTTTCGCTCTTCGATCTAAATTACTGCACTGAGAAAAACTTCCATCGGATAAACTGATTAAATGCTGTCCGATTGTTATTTTTATTGCCCGATCAAGTGATGAATACTTTTATCCGATAAAAATATCCGATCAAGTTACCGATGCGGTTACCGAAATATAATCGGAAAATTAATCGCTTTTTGTTTATATCCATTGTAATTTTCATCGAATAAAGACACGACTTGATCGGACATCGCACTTGATCGAATATATATATATATATATATCCGTTTGTTACTTTGCAATTGGATTACCCAATCAGATGTGATCGGACATTTTTCTCAGTGTGGGAGGAAAAAGAGAGCGATAGCGAGCTACGGAGCGAAAAGAGAAAGTGGGAGGATGCAATCGCAGCTTGCGCATCGGCAGAAAAAAAAAAAACTATGATTTACGATTTGCACACCGTGCGCGTTGTGGCTGCGAAAGTAACGCGAATGGCGTGGCGCGTTGACTTTCCATTTCATTGACGGAACCTTTCTCGCAAGCGAGCTGGACGTTTTCAGAGTGCGTGCTAATCTCTTGCATCCCGAACATCGCGACGGCGAGATAGATAACGGCCTGCGCGCTGGTACTTGCATGCTACAAAACACTAAAGGATGTGCAAACATAGGCGATACATAGACAAATGGATATGTATTCTTTTCCTAGAACTGTTCGCCTGGACTCCGTACCGGTATCGCTTCACAAGACCTTAACCGTTCGATGACTTCCGGATTTTCAGTTCCGTCGTGCGAGCTTGCGATTGACGCAAATCAAACGTAGGATTAAGTGTCTCGTTGTCAATTCGATCTCGCGTCTCACTGTCACAGGCCGTCACGGAGACGTCGCTGACGTATGCTTGAAAAGAGAAAGAAAGACCGGCGTGATTTTTTCTAATCTCGATGTCGGTTGGTATTGGTCAGTACATGTCGGTAGAATCGTCGCGGCCGAAGACGAAAGGATGCTGTATTAGCGTTTCAATGGAAAATACAAGTGTAATACGTGTAATTAATTGGACGCGCCTTGTTTCGAGGGAAAGATGCGTCGCGCAGTTCGTTCGGATAGCGCAATAATCGTTTTCTTTACTCCGACGAAGTACAAAACGACCGTAAATATGTCACGTGTTAACTGTTAGGTATGCCCTTCCGATTCTATGAGTTTCTCTGATAAACAACAATGTCGCGATAATGTCGCGACAATAAACAGTTTCTCGTGTGTATTCGCAATATCAAATTCGTCTCGATCGAGCAAATGTGCGAAAGGGCGATCTTCGCACGCAGATCAGAAGAGCGTTTCGCACGGAGTGTTTCGGTCGTTTTACCGTTTCCTCTGTCCTGGTTAGTAAAGTGACGGTATGTGCACACCTACAAAGCTAGTTTTATATCGCGTAAAGATTGGAGG
Source organism: Dinoponera quadriceps (assembly GCF_001313825.1). Classification (NCBI taxonomy): domain Eukaryota; kingdom Metazoa; phylum Arthropoda; class Insecta; order Hymenoptera; family Formicidae; genus Dinoponera; species Dinoponera quadriceps. The sequence goes on along the minus strand of NW_014554446.1, from coordinate 2,848,946 downwards.
GATTGTGTTCCGAAAGATTAGTAAGCAGTGTACAGCTGAGAAGAAGAGCGATGATATGAATTACATGGTGAAATCTTATAGAATAAATAATTTAGAGACTTCTGATGTTTGGTGGAAACAGTAAAAAAAATATAGAGATTCGCTGTGTCGCATCCATATTCCGGTTACAGATTGCAAATTCAAAATTTATAATATGTTGAATGTGTTCAAGATATATATATATATATATATATATATATATAAATTTTATCTAATAAATTCAGAGACAGTATTAAGCACAGCAATAACATGCATGTGATTGTAATTAGAAATATTATAGGCGTAAATATCGTGTATTTGGATGGTTTCGGATCAATTCGTTTCCCTTGAACGTTGCTTTTTTGCTAAAAGGATAACCGACTGACTATACATTTATAACGAATATTGTGCTCTTTGCGTATATACGTACACTGAGAAAAAGATATCTTCATATTTAATAAATTTTATTGTATCCAAATCAGTTTCATCATTGACATGCTCCAAAGAAACTAATGTTTCAACTAATAAATACGATTGTTAAACTTTTCAACGAATACATATCTTTATCTTAAATAAAAAATTTGTTTGTAACGAAAGATAATTTTCTTATAAAGAAACTATTTGTTTCATTTAACATATTTATTGTAACCAAATAATATATTGTAACCAAACAATATTTTATTTGGTTAAAAAATATTAATTCAAATAATAGCGTTTTTTATATTAAATAATAAAGCTTTTTCTTGAATGAGATTCTATTAAATAATAAAGCTTTTTCTTGAATAAAATTTTTACTCAAACAATTAATATTTCCGTATATGTTGTTTCTATGAAACAAATTTTAGTCGAATAAATAGAAATGCTAAATCTAAAGAAACCCTTTTTCTCTGTGTATGCATTCGTAGAATGTCCAGAAAATTAATATCGAACATATTGCGTCTCGTGTCAATTTTGTCAATATTACTTTTGGCTCGAAAGCTGTTGAAGAGGGTTCCGCTACAGATAAGCAATATACCAACGCCGCTGATATCGCTTGTTAACCGCACAAGAGAATCCGATCAATAGCGTTAGTACATGGAACTGTCAACACATGCATGTCATCGTCGCCGGAAATGTGAAAACGAGCAGTATTATTATATTTATTTCAATAGAAGTCCTCCCGTGGATACGTGTGGATATCTCTGTGGAAAGCTCGTTAAAACCTGTCGAGGAAGATTATCCGAATATGTTGATGACGTTGTACATAACAATAGGGACGCGAATATCGTAACCGACCGTAAGTTTTTCAGCGCGTTGTGCGTTACCCGTGTTACTCACTTTGAATGTACCTGTATCGATCAATCAATCAGTCATCGTATACGTGCCGTAAGTCGTTAGATTTAATTGAACGTAACTGTCGTTAGACACACAGGGTATTCCGGAAAAGACGCGGCGTCCAGTTTCCACCCGATGCGAAATGCGAAATCGAATTCTCGTCGGTCAAGATCGTCCGGGATGAAACTCGACTTCAGAAAGAGAGATACTTATCCAATGATACGTCGAGATCGCTCGCGCCTTTTTCGAGTATCCTACGTGCGATCTCGCGATGTCAAAAGATCAAATTACACGAAACACGTGACTAACTCTCGTGTAACTTTGCTCTGCTGCTGCTACTGCTCCGCTACTGTTACTACCACCACGACTACTATCAGCGTGTAGCCGGGGATGACTATACTTCGCCGTTGAAACCGGCAGGACGCTACCGAAAAGAAAATCAATAAATCCAACGGTCCCCGGTTTCCATCGTGAATCGCATTGCGGAGCGTGTGCCGTCTACGTATTTTGCCCGCTGCGGGATTAACGAATGCATGGGGCGTTCGTCATCACCGTTTTCGTGAGCCACCACGCGCGCTCTTTCGCCTTTACCACTTGAAATCGTTCGTCTGTACGTGTGCAATTGAACTCCAATCATAATGCGCGAGGACATGCCAGGAGGTTGCGGGGTCCAAACACGTCTTATTTTCACACATATACACAGGTACACATGTGTAGACGTGACCTACACACACACACACGCACTCCTAAGCTACACACCGTACATACATGCATAAATACACGGATTTAGCGACAGCGAATGTCACGGATAATTTTGCTGAACGTTTCTCGTTGTATTCACTAACGCGAGTATCTCCGGAATAATGAGCGTAAGTGTGAGGGAAGTACTTAACGTTGCCTATTTAGATGTATAGCGGGATCAAGACAGTGTGTACACATGTATATCAGAAACGAGTGACAATCAAAACGCATGAGGACGTAAAAGTTGTCATGATTATATATATATATATATATATATATATATGCGTTAAAAATAGAGATTCTAACAAAATTAAATATCGTGACGAAACTTTGTATTTTGCGTTGCTGGAACACCTAAGAATATATAAAAGAAATATATATTACATCGCATTGTTACATCTTCATAAATATATATATATATATATTTATATATATATATATACATACATATATATATTTCTCTCTTCTATCGCGCGTAATACATCACGAGAAGAGGAAACCTGCAAATTAGCACAGCGGCCATTGATGAACATTGAATTGCCGGATACGCGTGTGAAGCAAAATTACTCTATCACTTATGAAAGTATTATTCTGAAAGCAATGTCATGTATAAAAATATACAATAAATATTTACGTTGAAGGGAACAATAATCTGTCTATCTGATGATACAACATTTACTGCGCATCCTTTAATCCTTGTTCGTCCGAGCGACCGTCAATTATGTGAATGTGTAAATATTAATATTTCCCCCCGTATGAACGGGCCGTTTCTAATTATTTGCCGCGTTATCACCCCGCTATATGTCCCGTTGTATGTATGTACAGTGCGCTTATCTATGATTGACATAACATATCTCCAATGTTAAACTCATTGCTATGGTAACGTAAACCGTAGGACCTTCAATGAAGCTTCGCGCGTCATCGCGTGTGCCGATACGCTGAGTAATTTGATGGAAAGTGCGACGAACCGAATTTTATCGTGAGATAACCGTAACAGAGATAAAAATGTAATAATTATGAATTCTTGTTTTCTTTACGGAGCAAGTATCGTTGGCGTGTGAATTATATAACCCTCCGACCTGCTGTGATAAAACCTAACAAAGATAATTCAACAGTTAACGACATTGAAAGGTTTGATGCTAAAATTAATCATTTCCCGCATTTTTTATCTAATGTACATACATGTGTGTGTATGTGTGTGTATGTGTGTGTAATATCTTCAAAATTATATTATATTATTATAGAATAAAAATATACCGATAAAGTGAATAAAGGTTTCATAACGCAATGGAGACTTCACATCACACACGCAAGGTGAACAGTATTAAAGAGGACAAAGAACAGGATGAGCACAATGAAAAAGTTAACAGCATCAGTGAATCCAAATCACGTGTGAGGTCAATAAAGCCAAACGACGAATTCGAACAACCACATAGAAAATCTCGTAAAAAACATTACGATTGGATGAGACATAATTCTGTTACGTACTGTCCAAAGTTTTTAAAAGATGACGACGTACATCGGGAAACTTCTAGAGATTGCCTTACGGATAAATCATGTATCTTCGATTTTCCACGAGAAGACGAAACTTTATTGAGGTCAGCAGCCAGCTATAAGAAAAATATCATTTTTTGCAACTTATACTACGCTGTTCTATTTTGTCATCTGTTAATATAATTTAATACATTTATTCTATTTATATAAAAATTATATTTCTAAAAGTAAACTCTAAACTTAAAGGAGTATCGCGGCAGCAAAGAAAAGAGATAAGATCGCAGAAGACGGTTATTATGCGTCAGTGCTTCAGCAGAGGATGAATTTTCGAATACATTTGATCAGAAGGATCATAGGATTGGAGGCGGAAATGTACATCGACGATGCAGAAAGACGGATTTCAGAAGACGAGGATGTGATCGACAGATGGCTCACAAGAGAAGACAAAAATCTCTTGAGATATTATCACTACATTCTTCACGACGTCGATGATACTCATGCGGGCACCTTAGATTCTGACACGTTGAAGAAGATAAGGGCCACAGTGGCCGTTGAATGGCAAAAGAGGCACGGCGAGTGCCTAGCTCGATTGATTCAGGAAATAAAACATGACTACGTTATGAGCATGAAAAAGTCCATCGTCGATTTCACGCTCCAGGAGCCCTTCGAAGAGGCCCACGCACTCTGCGCCCCGGTTAGTACACCGCGTGCATAATAATACGTAATATCAGCGCGTCGGCTATATCCGGCTATATATTAACATCCGGAATGTTGTGATCACTTTCACGATTTTATTTGTCGTGCCTGTTTCAGCCGACGATCTCGCAAAGAATTGCCGAGCCGTTCTCACCGGAGGTCAGTGATAAATATCGCAGGATGAGAGCGACGCTAGAGAAGAGATCGATTATCCTGTACCACCCATGCATACGCAAGATCTTGGATTATTGGTATCGCGAGTACGGGTTAGTGAATAACGCGACACACTTGTACGTACATACACAGCCAGATCTCGATTTACGTAGGCGGATGATTCCATAAAACCCCACGTAAATCAAAACCTATTTATATCAGATCTACCCTATACACATTGTGTATGGCATAAACATGAGGCAAAATATGTAAATCTTACGTCGCTACTGCACAGAAAAAAACATTAGTATCGATTCAAGACCCATGTTTTCATGTATGAGCAAAAACATGTAATCTTATATGCAGATAAAACTTGCTGTTATACGCGAAGAAATTCTACATAATTCCATTAAAATACATATTCATGTTTTTTCGACAATAATTTTTACGAATCGAGAAGAAAAAAATACTGAGTAGAGAAAGAATGATATCTTGAAACAAAGAGTTGTACCAGTTTGAAGATATTGCTTTTTTCTATCCAATATCTTTTTTTCTCAATCCATAAAAATTATTCTTGGATGGCAAGTATACGATATTTTTATATTAGTAGTAATACTGGTCTCGTATAGCTGCTTCGATCCCTAGTGTTAAATTTTAGGTCAGAAATTTTCTGCGGGTTCACGTATGTCAGATCTACGTATGTCGAGGGCTGACTGTATATCGATACAGTATCGGATCAAACAGCCGCAGACTGAAAAATATTTTTCCTTAAATCACAGAGACATCAAGCAAGTGGATAAGCTAGAGCTGGCGTCGTTCGGACAGTCGTACGATCTTTCGAATTTCGCCTATAAATTTTCGAAGATGCTCAAAAGCACGAATGACAAGGTTCTCCATCAGTGGCTGTCAAAGATCTGCGATATTTTAGCAGCGGTAAGAAGCGTTAGCGTTACTGATCAAAATTGCGCCACGTGCCGAGTCGAATTTTTCGAATGTTTTATTCATACCAGGCATCGAAGAAGAAAAGTTTACCAGCAACAACCGATGTCCGATACAAGAGATTCTTCAATTGCCTCGCTTATGTCATGGAGAATCAATTGCGGGACTTGTGTTTGCGTTCGATAGAGGATTACATCGATTACCTCACGGACGTGGGTGTAAGTTGATATTTTGCGCAAACGGAGATTCGATTGCACGATTGTTGACATATCCCCATCGGTATTTCGCGGTTACGTGTATTGAATGTAATCACTTCTCAATTAGCGCACAAATTGTGGCTTTAACATCGATGTCGTGGTGAAGAACATGTTCGTCACATTTGAGCCGACGTTCCAAGCGTTCGTGACTACGCTCTCGATGCTACTGAATTCTCTCTACGATTCTGTAACTACGTTACAACGCGCGGAGGTAAAACCGGAGATGATTCCTGGAGTTCAGCCCGACGTTCGTTCGGCCGAACTGCTCAAGGTGCGTATTCCGTGCGATATTCAGTCGTGTTCGACATTATCTGATCGTTCTCACGTCAGAATATAGTGATGATTATATTTCTACCTGTCTCCGATCGCCCAGCCGACGATTTCTTTGGACCTTCTTGAGCGGCACACGAACACCATATCGAATTTAATCGAACGCTACAAAACCGACACGGAGTCGCAGCTGCGTGAGTTCGATAAGTATCTGAAATTGATAAGAAACGAGGACGCTAATTACGTTCAGAACTTTTTGAAAGCCCAGCCGCCTAATCCCTTTGAGAAATACTGCGAACTCATTGATTATTACGATCAACTGAGCAAGAATGTCCCGCTGGAGTTTCACAGAACGGTTTTCACCGACCTCTTCATAGTTCGTCGGCAACATATTATACAACATATTGCTACCACAGCTGCTCACCTCAAAGACGATTTAATTTCAAAGATGATCGCCGATTATCAGCAAATAGTTCGGGCGTAAGTCCAGCCGTCGTCACGTTGTTCAAATATATATTCTGATTATGTATATATCTTCATTGTTACGGTGAACTTTCTCTAATACCTTTAAGCAAATTTAATTTAATGGTCTCACGTAATCGTCAGCATAGGGGATGAGTATCAGAATATCGCGGACCAGGCGTTAAGTACGCCACTCAACACATTAGAACTCATGAAACTCCAGAAATTTATACATAAATCTGAGACCAAGACTATTTACGAATTGGAGAGCCAGCTGAGGGAGGCGATGAAGTATATATTATTTTTGTCGGATTACGTACATTTGACACCGGTCGAGATAAAGACGAATAATTTCGCTTTTCACTGGTGAGTGGTCTCAGTGTGTGATCTAATTTGCGGTAGAATCAACGTGAAACATAAGCGAATAGTGTTGGTTAAAACATTTGTATACATTTGTACATGTGAAGTGATTCGGAACAACCTTCCTGTCCTTGACATGTCATATTCTCGGGCGAATTCTAAAACGATTTTTCCTCTTGCAAAATGTTATCCGAAGCTTAGTTTTCGAGTTATAGAGATAAATAGTTAATAGATAATATCTTTATATTCTTTAATTAATGTTCATATTTTGACGTTTCAGGCCCTTTCAAATGCCCAGTATCTTTGAGCAGTACCGGGAGATATTCGCGAGTAAATCAGAAGAGTACCAAATGTTACTCAAGGTCAGAATCGAGAAATTCAAGCAGGACCTCGAGATTTATGCGAAGTACTGCGACGAATTGCAACACTGGGGCAACATCGAGGAGATACAACGGTACAAGAAGAAAGCCACGAGCCTCGATAACAAGTTAATCGCCGCGATGGACACGATCGACGAATTTAACGATGAGGAGAAATTGTTCGGCTGGGAGTTATCGCAGTATCCTTTGAGGAAGAAGGTAAAGACGAGGGACGGCAGTCTTGTTTTCGCCAATATTCCGTTTAAACTTCTCATCTGGTACCATTGGTTACAGGTAGCCGATAAATTGCTACCCTTCAAGAGACTCTACGACACCGCCTGCGAGTTCATGAGCAACTACGAGATGTGGACGGAAGCCGTTGTGGGCTCGCATGATCCCGAAGTGATCGATATCGAGACCAGTAATGCGTATCGCATCGTGTACAAGCTGGAGAAGGCTTTCCAGGAGCCCGCGGTGAGGAAGCTGGCGGAGGTCGTGAGGACGAATATCGAGGAGTTCAAAGAGCACATGCCGGTGATATTGACCCTTGGCAATCCCCACCTGAAAAGTCGCCATTGGGAGCAAATCTCGGAGATTGTCGGGTTTCCCATAATAGTGGATCAATACATGACGTTGGCCAAGGTAACGCGAAACTAACCGATCCGAACCTGTGCCCCGTAATAATCGCATTTACTTACGCCTGCAGATCCTCGACTACTGCCTGGGTGATTATGTAGCGAAATTCGAGGGTATCTCCGAAGCAGCTAGCAAAGAAGGCAATCTGGAGAGAGCGTTGCACAGAATGTACTCCGATTGGACGGATATCGCGTTCACCGTCAATCCGTATCGCGACACGGGCACGTACGTCATCGCCAGCGTGGACGACATACAGATGTTGCTCGACGACCACCTGATGAAAACGCAGACCATGAAGAATTCTCTCTACATCAAGCCGTTCGAGAAGGAGACTCTGTGAGTTGACCGAATTTCGGTGATTTTTCAAACGAGGAACTTTCGATCGACGTCTTTTCGACGATTTTTTCAACACCGAGATAAGCTCCGTAAGGTTGACTGTGGTTCCATCAGGGAATGGGAGGCTAAGCTGCTCTTGCTGCAAGACATCATGGATTACTGGCTGAAAGTTCAGGGAACGTGGATGTATCTCGAGCCGATCTTCTCGTCACCCGACATCCAGCAACAGATGCCGGAGGAGAGTCGACGATTCAGCGCCGTGGACAAAGTTCGTTATCATTCCGAAGACAAGCTAAACCGTCAATTGTACACGGAAAATGAATTAGTGCCATTCACATTCTCATATATAAGCAAGAATATATGCGAGTAAAATTTAAAGTGCATAATATGTGAAACAGATCTGGCGAGAGATTATGACGGTCGTCGCAGTCAACCCACTGGTCATGTTCGTCGTCGAGATCGAGAAGATGCTGGAACGCTTGAAGAAATGCACCAGCCTGCTGGACTTGGTGCAGAAAGGACTGGCCGCATACTTGGAGAAGAAGAGACTCTACTTCCCGCGTTTCTTCTTCCTCTCCAACGACGAACTCCTGGAGATATTGTCCGAGACGAAGGACCCGACGCGGTACCTTTGATCTACATGTCACAGGCTAATCGTCAACGGACACTTCGTAGCGCGAAATATTAATTCTATTTGATTTTTGTCATCAGGGTGCAGCCGCATCTGAAAAAGTGCTTCGAGGGTATCGCGAGATTAACCTTCACCGATGACATGGAGGCTACAGCTATGATATCATCCGAAGGGGAGGAGATTATTCTCGAGGATATAATCGACACGTCTGCCGCGCGAGGACAGGTAGAGAAGTGGCTTCTCGAGCTCGAGATCGACATGAAGAAAAGCGTGAAAGCTCAGGTCTACGGTCTCCCTATCTGTACAACTAAGACAAAAGATAAAACTTGAGATTGACGCCGATCATTATATCGATACGTTGACTTTTCTTATCCTTCTTCAGGTGATACACGCCAAAGACGCTTTCCCGACTAAAGCCAGAAGTCAATGGGCTTTAGATTGGCCTGGCCAGACAATTCTCTGCATCAGCAAGATGTACTGGACGGCACAGATTACCATTAAATTCCCGGAGGGTGTCGAAAGTTTAAAGGCCTATGTAGAAACGTGCACGTACGAGCTCAACGAGATCGTCAAGCTCGTTCGCGGCAAATTATCGAAGCAGAACCGAACGACTCTAGGTAGTAAACGTTCCGGTCGAGCGAATAATCGGAGAATTCAATCAATCACATCCATCTGCATTGAACATTTACAGCTACCTAGAAATCACACTTCTACTTTTTACCTTTCTTTTATTTGTAGAAGCTCTAGTGACGTTGGACGTTCACAGCCGCGACGTGTTGGCGCACATATCCGATCAAGGTGTGACTCAAGCGTCGGATTTCAGGTGGCTTTGCCAACTGAGGTATTACTGGATGGTGGGTGCGTTCAAATGCAACGGCGCGTTTTAATCCCGTCACGATGTCGATTTCTCCGCTGTCACTGAAGAATTTCCTTTTTCCCCGCCGCAGGACGACGATCTATTGACGATGATGATAAATTCCATGCTAGGCTATGCGTATGAATACTTGGGTAATACGTCGCGGTTAGTAATCACGCCGCTCACCGACCGATGCTATCGCACCTTGTTCGGTGCTCTCAGCTTACACCTTGGTGGAGCACCGGAAGGACCCGCCGGGACAGGTAAAACGGAAACTACCAAGGATCTGGCAAAGGCGGTCGCCAAGCAATGCGTCGTGTTCAACTGCTCGGAGGGATTGGACTACCTCGCTCTGGGTAAATTTTTCAAGGTACGCAAATCAATTCACCGATACGAAAGTAGATCGATAGAATTAATTAATAAATAGGGTTAAAGCTAATATCTGTATACAGAAAGAAGTGCTATGTCCAAGTAAATGATGATTTCAATATTCCTCAGCAGATTTTTAGAATGGAATAAAAACTTTTAGTAGAAAAACCATAAAATTTTATTTCGGTCGAGTAATATTTAGTTAATCTATGGATATTGAATAATGGATGTTGGTTTAAAAATAAAATGTAAGTTTTTACTTATACAAGCGATCTGGATGAACGAATGACAGATCGCTTCTATGACGAGCGAACATCGAAGCATTACGTATATCTATTTGAATTTATTATATTCAAGGTAGTGGTTTATCATCATGCGAATTGTGTAGTTTTAAATTCACGTACGGACAACGATATATTCCAGGGCTTAGCAAGCACGGGTGCGTGGTCTTGCTTTGACGAATTCAACCGCATCGACCTGGAGGTCCTGTCGGTCGTAGCACAGCAAATCTTAACCATTCAACGTGCCATAAACGCGGCGCAGAAGACTCTTATTTTCGAGGACACGGAACTGAAACTGGATCGCACGTGCGCGGTATTTATCACGATGAATCCGGGATACGCTGGCAGATCGGAACTGCCGGATAATCTGAAAGCTCTGTTTCGACCGGTAGCTATGATGGTGAGATTCCTCAAGAAGACGCTGAATATTCTTTTCTACGTCACCTCGTATATGTTTCTCTATTCTCATCCGGGAGAAAAAGGATCATATATGAAATTTGCCCATATATGACTATATATAATCATATATGTCCGCGACGAAAAAATACTGTTGCTTACAAATTATAGGCAAATACAATCGAAGTAAGTGCTTCTGACTACTTGTGTTCCCGACAGCACATGACATTGACGTTTAATTAAATGACATATCATTTTTTTTCACAGAGACATGTATGATCATATATATAACCATATATATGGACAAAATTCATATGTGATTTTATACAATTATATATCATAATCATTTTTTCCTCCGGGCACGTCTTATTCGCACACTCGACAGGTACCGGATTACGCTTTGATAGCGGAGAACACGCTATATTCGTACGGATTCTACAACGCGAGGCCCTTATCGGTGAAGATAGTCATGGCTTACAAGCTATGCTCGGAGCAACTGTCCAGCCAGAATCATTACGACTACGGCATGCGAGCGGTGAAATCCGTCCTGATAGCGGCGGGTAACCTGAAGTTGAAATATCCGGAAGAAAACGAGGACATTTTGATCTTGCGCAGCATCACCGATGTGAACCTGCCCAAGTTCCTCAATGAAGATCTACCGTTGTTCCGCGCAAGTGTTTCCTCGTTCAAGCGAGCGAATGAAAAGAGAAATCGTCGAACGGTGCTTTCGTGTTTCAGGGTATCACGTCGGACCTGTTTCCGAACGTGGTGCTGCCGGAGCCTGACTACAAGTACTTAAACGAGAGCGCGTACCAAGCCTGTGCCGCTGCAAACGTCCAGTGCATCCCCGTATTCCTCGAGAAGATTCAACAGATCTACGAGATGATGTTGGTCAGGCATGGATTCATGATCGTCGGGTATCCGTTCGGCGGCAAAACCACGGCCTACAAGATGCTGGCCGACGCGCTGGAGATTTGCGAGGAAAAAGTGAGTGATTTCCTGAAGATGGGTGAGCGAAATTAAAGGCCGATCGTTTCTTGACTAGAATTTGATGGACGAGCACAAGGTGGAAATGACGATCATGAACCCGAAGGCGATAACGCTCGGGCAATTGTACGGGCAGTTCGATCCGGCGTCTCACGAATGGCAGGACGGTATCCTGGCTGTTAGCTATCGAGCCTTCGCGACGTCGACAAACGAGAACCGGAAGTGGCTGATCTTCGACGGTCCGATTGACGCGGTATGGATAGAGAGCATGAACACTGTCCTCGACGACAACAAGAAGCTCTGCTTGATGAGCGGCGAGATCATCCAGCTGGCCCCGACGACCAACTTGATCTTCGAGCCGATGGACCTGGAAGCCGCCTCGCCAGCTACGGTGTCTCGCTGCGGTAAAGTGAAGTTTTAATTCGATGTAACAAGCGAGCGCAGACGTTGGAGGGGCCTCAATAAATTCTTGGGAGCAGGGATGATTTATATGGAGCCTACGTCATTGGGATGGGAGCCCCTGTTAAAATCCTGGATAGTGACACTGCCGGAAGTGGTGGACGAGTGGCTGCGAACTTTCCTGTACGAGTCGCTGTTCCTCCGATTTTGCAAACCACTTTTCCACCTGTTGCGTCGGTGCAACGTAAAGGTGAGAGATCTGTCGTGATCTGAACATCGACTGCTGTTACAAGTCTCGCTTGTATTTTCCCGCAGGAATTGTGCCCGATGCCAGACTCGAACCTCGTACGATCCGTCACTTATCTAATGGACTGTTTCATGGACGATTATTATGATGAAGAAGCCGCGAAGAAGATAAGCGAGCTCGATCTTCGAGCACAGATAGAGGTCGGAGCTCTCGATGAGCTGAATTATCGACGAAATATTATGTACGGTGAGCTAACTTCCAATGCGTATTCAGGGCTCGTTCTTTTTCTCGTGTATCTGGGCGATGGGAGGCACTCTGGAGGCCAAGTATCGAGAACAATTTAGCATCATGTTCCGCGGTCTCCTCGAGAAAGAATTTCCAGTCACTCTGATGAACGAATTCCAATTGAGAGAATCCGTACCAGCGCCTCTGAAGCCATACATTTTCATCATGCCGAAGCATCACTTGGTGTTCGATTATAGATTTTTTAAGGAGGCAGGTGAAAGCTTACGTTTGCGACACAATTCACTTGTCCAGTATTTTTATCTAGATAACGCGAATGTTTCAAACATTTTACTCACGACACAACAGAAATATATATTGACACACAGAAAAATACGTATTGCATTGCAAGTAAATGTTATATTTGTTTCGAGTATTTTTCATAAATTTCTATATCCACAGGTATATGATAAGTTCATCGTAAGCATCAAATCTGTACTATTTTCTTTTTTTCAGGGCAAGGGAAAGTGGAAATTATGGTCCGACGAACTGATAAACGTACCGCCGATACCGCGCGACATCCCCGTGAATCAGATAATCGTGCCGACCGTGGAAACAATACGGTACACGACGCTTTTCCAGATGCTGGTCCAACACGAGAAGCCGGTGCTCTTCGTGGGCCCTACCGGCACTGGGAAATCCGTGTACATAATCGACTTTCTGCTAAAGAAGAATAACGCGGCGGTGAACAAGCCGCTGCTGATCAATTTCTCCGCGCAGACCACCGCCAACCAAACCCAAGACATTATCATGAACAAGTTAGATCGTAGACGCAAAGGCGTGTTTGGACCGCCCATAGGTAAACGCTGGATCATCTTCGTCGACGACGTCTCGATGCCGATGAAGGAAACGTACGGGGCGCAACCGCCGATCGAATTATTACGACAATGGCTGGATCACTGGCAATGGTAAAAGATCGCTTTACTTACTTACGACACGATAAAAATCCCCCTTTCTCACAGGTACGATAGAAAAGAAGGAACGATGATCAAGTTAATCGAGATACAATTAATGTGCGCCATGGCACCGCCGATCGCCGGTGGCAAGGACGTCACGCCGCGATTCAAGCGGCACTTCTTCACCCTGGCGATATCGGAATTCGAAGACGACGTTATGATCACGATATTCAGCAGGATCGTTCTGTGGCATCTCGATACAAGGTTCGTTGGTTCCGAATTTATTCGGGAAAAGATATTCGAAATACCTGAAATCTGCTTCGAGATCGTGTGTGTTACCTGATGAAAGTTCGGAAGAGTGTTTCTTCTGCATTCATGTATCGTACGCTAGGGGTTTCAGTAAAGATTTTGATCCGTGCATCGATCAGATTGTCCTCGCAACATTGGACATTTATAAGAAGAGCCTGTGCAATCTGCTGCCAACTCCCACGAAGAGTCATTATAAGTTCAATCTCCGAGATTTCTCTAGAGTGATCCAGGTATTTCCTTCATATTACTCTGTTTATATTTTACATTATCCACTGTCAAGGAGTTTCTCCGTAATCGATCGTCACACAGGGAGTGCTTTTATCAGTCCCGGAGACGATGCCGGCACTCTCGAATATGAAGCGATTGTGGGTTCACGAGATACTTCGGGTATTCGGAGATCGTTTGATCGACGAGACGGATATAAAGTGGCTGGTGAAGCAAATAGCTAATACGCTGAAAGAATACATGGAGATCTCGATCGAGGAGCTCTTCGAGGATTTGCTGCCTAAGAAGCGTACGAGGGTATGCTCTTTCTCGGCCCGCTAATATAGAACAAGGTTGCGCTTGTACTCACTTATTTCCGAGCACTTTCCGTAGATTACTGTGGACGAACTGCGAAACTTAGTATATTGCGACTTCATTGATGTCAAGTTAGACGTCCGCCTGTACCAAGAAGTCAGTGATCTCGATCAACTGCGGGATATCGTGGAGACGTATCTTAACGAGTACAATTCGATGACGAAGAAGCCCATGAATTTGGTTTTGTTCCGGTAAAATTTTGTCTTGTGCATTACTTTTCTGGGGGAAAAAATTTCTCATATATAATTATATATACGTCCATACATATATAAAAGTATATAATTGTATATGATTGTATGTGCATATACATACACAAATGACGCCTTGTTATAATTATATATAATTATATTTAATTATGTACGGAAAAGTTTTCCCGGGTTGGCGATCATCATGCCTTGTTTTATACTAAAATCAAGATAACGCGAAGGTTCGCGATTGAGCATCTGTCGAAGATCGCTCGTATCATCAAGCAGCCACGAAGTCACGCTCTCCTCGTCGGAATCGGTGGTTCCGGCAGGCAATCCTTGACTAGATTAGCGTCGCACATCTGTGACTACGATGTGCACCAAATCGAAATTGCTCAGCAATATAGCACCTACGACTGGCACGAGGACATCAAAGATATTATGAGGAAAGCCACCGTCAGCGATTTACATTCAACCTTCCTCTTTAGTGACACGCAGATCAAAGAGGAGAATTTCTTGGAAGACATCAGTAATATGCTGAATACAGGCGAAGTGAGTGAAACGCGCGCAGACCGGCGGCAGAAAGCGAGCAGGATTTGCAGCATATTTCATTCAGATACATTGGAATGACTGAGATCCTGCTCGATCTCCGCCGTCAGTTTGTCATCACGTTCTGCCAGATCAGATCCTCTTGCTTTATGTTATTAGATGAGTTCAGCCAAAAAAACAGATACTTTTCCTTTTCTCCGTTTCGTCTTATTTATCCATTCTTTTCTTTTTTTATCCTCCTATTTTCATTATTTTCCTCCTGCTTCAGGTACCCAATATATTCACGGGCGAAGAGAAGGTTGAGATATGCGAGAAAATGAAGCAGATCGACCGGCAACGAGAGCGATCGTTGCAGACGGACGGTAGCCCGGCGGCGCTTTTCAACTTGTTTGTTCAATTCATTCGCGATCAGCTGCACATTGTTGTCACCATGTCTCCCATCGGCGACGCCTTCAGAAATCGCATTAGGAAATTCCCGGCTTTAGTCAACTGTTGCACCATAGACTGGCTTCAGGTTTTGGAAAACGTTCCAATCTTCTATCGTGCTGTATTTCTCGGCTGAAGATTCGGACGCGATGATAACGTTATGATTTTGTTGTGCTCAAGCCGTGGCCGGAAGACGCTTTGTTAGCTGTCGCGACGAAATTCTTATCCGCCATCGAGCTCACCGAGGATGAGAGGGGCGCCTGTATCGACATGTGCCAGTACTTTCATATGTCCACTCAGAAAATGAGCGAGGAATTTTTGATTCGCCTGAACCGGTACAATTACGTAACGCCGACTTCTTACCTCGAGATGATCAACACCTTTCAGACGTTGCTCGAGAAGAAACGCAGGTGAACATGACTCGATCGACCTTCAAATCTTTCTATTTGGAAGATTTGAAGCTTAACAGCTCTCCCTGTTTCAACGTTGATGTGTTGTCTCTCTAGTGATGTATTGCATGCCAAAGCTCGATACGAAGGCGGACTGGGACAACTGGATGGCACGCAGCATCAAGTGACGGAGATGCAGAACATGTTGATGCAATTGCAGCCGCAATTGGTCGCGGCCACGCAAGACGTTCAGAGGATGCTCGCCGATGTTGAGAAAGAGAGTCAGGAAGTGGCGGAATTCGAGAAAGTGGTGAAAGTCGATGAAATCGCGGCGCAAGTAAGAACGTACAATTCTAATTTACGTGTAAATTTTGCTGACGTTATCAGATGTGAGGACACAGAAGCGTCGAAATTTATTTATCAACACGCACGGGAAATAGTTTCAGGTGAAAAATCGATGTCCGACAGTGAATGCGTTAAAACTCCTGTTCCCTTCCTCTTCTTCTATCTGTAAGAAAACATTTCTTGTATTCATACACAGTAATCGTTCCGCAGGAAGTAGCGAACGAAGCAGCTGCGATAAGGGCCGAATGCGATGCTAATTTGGCCGAAGCCATGCCGATTTTGATGCGCGCGCAAGCTGCGCTGGACACGCTGACAACGGCGGATATCGCGGTGGTTAAAGCGATGAAATATCCGCCGCCCGCCGTGAGGCTCGTAGTAGAGAGCGTTTGCGTCCTCAAGGTACGAGATTCAAACACCACGTTTCGTCGTGAGCGCGAGAAAAATATATATTACACACCATTGTTGACATTTAATCTTAATGTATTGCTGCAGCAAGTAAGGCCGGAAAGGACAGAGGATTACTGGAAGGTTGCCCTGAAAGTTCTCAGCGATGTCAAATTCTTAGACTCGCTGCTTCATTTCGACAAGGACAACATACCGGAAGAAGTGATAGCCAAGATACGGAAGGATTACCTGACCAATCCGGACTTCGATCCGGAGAAGATGAAGAAAGTCTCGACGGCTTGCGAGGGTCTGTGCCGCTGGGTCATCGCGATGTCCGAGTATGACGAAATCGCGAAAATCGTCGCTCCTAAAAGACGAGCCCAGGCGCAGGCCGAGCAAGCCTATCAATTGGCCATGGAGAAGTTGGACTTAAAGAGAAAACAATTGCTCCAAGTGGAGGTATGCAAGACCAGCACAGAACCTAACGCAGGGACATAAGACGTCTTGCAGACGTCGTATGTCCCAGTTTTCGTGCTGTCTGGGTCACTTCCAGAACAACAATAAATGAAACGTACAATCCCGGGCGCAAAGTAAAACTCGGCAGTTCGAAGAAATCGAGATCGATCATTCCTATCGAAATACGCAAAATTCTTCCCGTATGATAAAACATAATCGAGGTAAATAAATCGACATAAAATGTTGATTGAAATACAGTTACCGATGTTGTTTGCGATTAGCAAAGATTACTGGACCTTCAAGAGACTCTAAATCAAAGAAAAGCAGACTTCCAAGCGATGTCGGAACAAGTGGCGGACTGCGAGTTGAAGCTGAAGCGGGCCGAGGATCTCATCGGAGGATTGGGTGGAGAGTACGCGCGTTGGTCTCAGTCCGCCAAAGATTTGGGCGAAAAGTAAGTGCCTACTTGCAGCACCGGCTCTTTCGTCATCGTAGAACCTCATCATCTCTATCCCTTCTCATAGATATTATCGACTGACGGGCGACATAATAATCGCCTCCGGCATAGTGGCTTACCTGGGGCCGTTCACGACGCCGTTTCGCGTGCAACAGGTAAGCGAGTGGGTCGACTTGTGCACGAATCTGCAAGTGGTTTGCACCCGAGATTTCCAACTGCGCGACATACTCGGCGATCCAGTTCTGATTCGGTCCTGGAACATCGCCGGCCTGCCCGCGGACGCGTTTTCCGTTGACAACGGCATCATCGTCGTGTAAGTTCAATTAACATCCGAATCATCGTCGTAATCATCGGCGACCCTGCCTTTCCAGGAACGCCAGGAGGTGGCCGCTGATGATAGATCCGCAGAATCAGGCCAATATATGGATAAAAAATATGGAGAAGGAAAACAGTTTATGCATCATTCGGCTGACCCAGCAAGATTACGTGAGGGTCTTGGAGAACGCTTTACAGTTCGGACAACCGGTGCTGCTCGAAAACGTGGAGGAGGAACTGGACGCTATTCTCGAGCCGGTACTTCTCAAGCAGACGTTCAAGCACGCCGGTGCGATGTGCATAAAATTGGGCGACGCCATAGTGGAATACAATACTAATTTTAGGTAAGCTTCGCCCGCTTTTCCTATCAGTTTCCTAATTGCCGTGCGAGACTGCAAAGTGGACTGTCGTGCGCATCGTAATTGGAATGTAACGACCATGATCACGCATCGATAGGCTGTACATCACGACGAAGCTGAGGAACCCTCATTACCTGCCGGAAATAGCCGTTAGGGTGACTCTGCTGAATTTTATGATAACGCCAAGTGGCTTGGAAGACCAGCTACTCGGTATCGTGGTCGCGAGGGAAAGACCCGACCTGGAGTCGGAGAAGAATGTTCTAATCGTGCAGAGTGCAACGAACAAAAGGTGTGTTCTCCACCGGTGCGATTTATAGCTTCGATCACCCAGCATTATGCAACAGCTTCAACTACGCTATTTCTAATCTGATACATTGCAGGTTGCTGAAGGAGACGGAAGATAAGATCTTGGAAGTGCTTTCCTCGGAAAGTAATCTCCTGGAGAACGAAGCGGCTATCGACATTCTGACGTCGTCTAAGAACTTGAGCGACGACATTCAAGTGAAGCAAGCGGCCACGGAAATAACCGAAAAGTCGATTGACGTCGCGAGATTGCAGTACAAACCCATCGCCGTCTACTCGACCGTACTCTTCTTCACGATAGGTATCGCGAACACTTGGATCACTCAGAGGGAGAATAAGCTGTCTGCTTTTAGATATTCCCAAGTATAAGCAAGTATATTGTAATATTCTTAGGAGATTTATAGTCTTGATTTGAATTTGACCCAAATCTTATTTGCACTCAATTCGAGACTAAAAATCTCCTAAGAATATTATAATATTCTTACTTATTTGTGGGAATATCTATCGTTGATTTAAGACTTACTTCTTTTCTGAGTATTTTGTCTCTAACAGACAACCTTTCAGCAGTGACAGCCGAGTTCGAATTAGCTAATCAGATTTAGCCTGTTAACTCGTTTTTCTCTCTCTCTCTCTCTCTGAATGTAGCAATACATAAAAAAAGATTCATCATTTACACACAAAGTTAGTATTAAGTTTACGTGAACAACGTTTTTCTTATCGCAGCATCGTTAGCCAACATAGATCCGATGTATCAGTACTCGTTAGTTTGGTTTGTGAATCTCTACAATATGGCCATCACAAATACGGAGCCAGCCGAAAATGTTGAGCAACGTTTGATAGACTTGACGAAATACTTCACGTATTCCCTTTACGGCAATATCTGCAGATCGTTGTTCGAAAAGGATAAACTATTGTTCGCGTTGCTTCTCATTATCAACCTGCGCGATACGAGCGATACGCCTGAATTCATGAGCCAGTGGCTGTTCCTGTTAACCGGTGGGATAGGCTTGGAGAATCCGTACGTTAATCCCACAGAGTGGTTGCCCGTCAAACAATGGGACGAACTGTGCAGACTGGACAATATCGCAGGATTCGAGGTGAATTCGGACGTGTGCGCCCGATTATAGTCGATATTCATAGAAGAGAAACCAATTAATTATCTGTACACATCTGTCAATCTTACAGGGTATTAGAGAGTTGTTTTCGAATAACCTCGACGAATGGAGGAGGCTGTTTGACTCGAAGGAACCGCAGGAGGAAACCCTACCGGCGCCGTACGACCAGCTACATTCATTCGAACGAATGCTGATACTGCGATGTATCCGGCCTGATAAAATCATATCTGCGGTGCAAGCATTCGTGGGAGGTAATAAAAATACATAAGAGAACAGCTCCGGATAGCGAAACTTGTAGAGCTACTCGGGAACGATCACGGAGAAACGTAAATCGACGGAGCATCGACTAACCCGAGTGTTTCAGAACAACTGGGCGCGGAATTCGTAGAGGCGCCACCCTTCGACTTGTCATCCTCGTACGCGGACTCCAACTGCTGTATTCCGTTGATATTCATCTTGACTCCCGGCACCGATCCGGCGCAGACCTTGATGGTGTTCGCCGACGAGCAGGGCTACGGCATCAATCGTCTCTTCTACTTATCCCTCGGCCAGGGTAAGCGTTGCACGCGATGAACGAACATCCGCGCGTCAATTAACCGCGCGACATCCCAGGTCAAGGGCCAATAGCGGAAGGGTTGATAAAGGACGGCGTGTTGTACGGTAACTGGGTGGTGCTGCAAAACTGTCACTTGGCTAAGAGCTGGATGCCGACTTTGGAGAAGATCTGCGAGGGCCTGATACCGGACACCATCCACCCGGACTTCCGGCTCTGGCTGACCAGCTATCCGGCGGAACACTTCCCGATATCGGTCCTCCAGAACGGCATCAAGATGACGAACGAGCCGCCCAAGGGGCTCCGTGCCAACATCTTGAGATCCTACGCGAGCGACCCGATCAGCAATCCGGAATTCTTCGAGAGCTGCGTTCAAACTGACTATTTCAAGAAGCTGATGTACTCGTTGTGCTTCTTCCACGCCGTCGTGCAAGAGAGACGCAAATTCGGCCCGATCGGCTGGAACATCCCGTACGAGTACAACGAGACCGACCTGAGGATCAGCGTGCTGCAATTGAAAATGTTCCTGGACGAGTACGAGGACGTGCAGTTCGAGGCTCTGAAGTACCTCACGGGCGAGTGCAATTACGGAGGAAGAGTCACGGATGAGTGGGATCGCAGGACATTGACCACCATCCTGGAGAAATTCTACTGTCAGTGAGTGTTAACGGGCCGTGCAATTTCCGACCGGCCGGCCGATTAGTTATTTTTACGCGTGCAAATTTTGCGCGTTATTTGCAAAATGGTACTGGACTACCTTGTTCAGTTCAATCCATTCTAAAACTTCACGAAGTTGCCTTCACTAAGTTACTCATCGTGTGCCATCGTCTCTAGAGAACTGTTGGAGAGTCAGTTATACTACTTCGAC
This sequence comes from Dinoponera quadriceps, assembly GCF_001313825.1. Classification (NCBI taxonomy): domain Eukaryota; kingdom Metazoa; phylum Arthropoda; class Insecta; order Hymenoptera; family Formicidae; genus Dinoponera; species Dinoponera quadriceps. The sequence continues at coordinate 2,827,975 of NW_014554446.1, read as the reverse complement.
GAGTCGTCCACTATGTATTACTGCCCCATCGTCCGCGAATACGATGCGTTTCTCACGTACACGAGGAACCTTCCGATAATCACAGCGCCGAGTGTATTCGGCATGAATGAGAACGCCGATATTCTCAAGGATCAGCGGGAGACAGAGTTGCTATTCTCTTCGCTTCTGCTTACTCAGGTGATTCCTCGTCTGAATTTTCTACGAAACGAGATGATGATAGCAATATCAAGTCATTCGCACATTCATCCTTTTCTCTTTTAATTTCATCGAACGTTGTTCAGGATCGAACGGTATGATAAATATATTATCATGATATTATAATCATGTCACAACAGGAACAACGAAATCTTAATTCACGTCTGTGATCGCACTATAGTTAGTTTTTATTTAATTATGTATTTTATGTCTTTGTTTAATCGTCTCTTTCTATTCGCTCGAACTCTTAGGATCTTTGGAAGATCAAGGTGAGCTTAGCTGAAATCATCTGGAATAGAATATCTGAGCAGTTACTCTAGATGTGAACAATATTGATTTAAAAAAACGGATATCTTTTCAATACTTTCTATTTTTTATAGGAAACTGTAAAATCCGGTATGAGGCTAACGTCCGATGACGATGTGATTTACAACATCGCCGCCGAAATATTGGAGAAGTTACCGGATGAATACGATCTGATCGCGGCACTCGTGAAATACCCTACGTTATACAGTCAAAGCATGAACACCGTGCTAGTGCAAGAGATGGACAGATTTAACAAATTGTTACGCTGTATCAGAGGCAGCCTCATTAATATACAGAAAGCTATCAAAGGTAATGTGCACGCATTTCAGTAATCTTGGAATAAAAATTCTGATGAAACATCTCAAGATCACGATGCTTCGTAGGTGTGATCGTGATGTCCTTCGAGCTTGAAGACATTTACGAGGCAATTTTAACGAGTAAGATACCCGCTTTGTGGAAACAGAATTCTTACCCGTCCCTAAAACCTTTGGGCAGTTATATCAGTGATTTTCTACAACGTTTAATGTTTATACAGGTAATTGCGCCTACGTGCGATGTTCAGTACTTTGCTGTTACAGATTCAACATTTGCGATATTTATGCCTTGTTATTACACATAGAAATGGTACGACGAAGGACCGCCTATCACGTTCTGGTTACCGGGATTTTACTTCACACAGGCGTTCCTGACCGGGATACGGCAAAATTACGCGCGAAAATATCAGATCCCAATAGATCTGCTCGCGTTTGACTTCGTAATCATGAAAGAGACGGTCTTCGAGTTTGCCCCCGAGGACGGTGTCTATATTTACGGTCTATTTTTGGACGGCGCGCGATTCGATATGGAGAATATGAATGTAGAGGAGAGCTTTCCCAAAGTGCTCTACGACCAGGTGCCTTATGTAAGTGGTCTCGCTCCTCAAAAAGGTTGTATAAGCCAACAAAGCATCTCCTCTCTGATCAATCAGTGATGACATCAACTTAAATATTTATAAATCTATTTGGGATTCAAAAACATCGAGATAAAACAAAGTTATATTATTTTTGCTATACCTTGTCTCCCTCCCGATATATATTATACAACCTTACTGAGATGTTGCCGACAAAATTCTGGCTCCTGTTTAATTATCATAGCTTATAAAACTTACAGTACGACGATTTTCAGATACAGCTGATACCGTCGAAGATACAAGATATCAGTGAAAGGCGCTTGTACGTTTGCCCGTTGTACAAAACCAGCGAACGTCGTGGGGTATTATCCACTACTGGTCACTCCACTAACTTCGTCATAGCCATATGGTTGCCTACGATAATGCCGCCCAAACACTGGATTATAAGGGGAGTTGCCATGCTTTGTCAGCTTAGCGAATAAAAGCATAAACATAATCACACGTATCTGCCTTGTTCCTTAATCCGGATTATTAATAGCGAAAATAACAGATTTTGTATTTCAAAACCCAGAAGAATGTGGAACTTTCTTACACTATGTCTTTGCTTTTTCTCACGAGGGAAGTAAATTGACAAATATATTGTACCTTTGTTCAACCCATGTAAAAGTGGTGGCCAATTGTGTAAACCGATTATTTTCTTCTAGCTTTTCTCCGTCTTCTTTGAGAAATACGTTCAAAATAAGCTCTCCATGCCTTTTGAATAGTCTTAGCAGCTCGATTTCGCTTGAAGAGCTCCAATTTTTTCGTGAAGGCCTTCATCAGAGTGATTTCTCGCTCTTTCTTCAACTGAGTATACAGCGCCCGTTGCACGACTAATTGGTCCTGATGGATAAGATAATATTAGTTCGGCGAGATCGCATACCTAGGGTTTTTCATTTGAAATGAAAAATGTTACGGATCACCTCCATATCTTTTTTTTCTGCATTAAGAAGCTCCTTCTCTTTGGTCAACTTTTCCATCAAAGTATGACATGTTCCAATGTCATGATCGTATTTAGCAAGAAGATCTGTAAGTTTCTGTTCTACTTCAGCGCTAAAACATGGAAATAATTGGTAAAATACCTATATTCAACGAATAATATTATATGTCGCGTGATTACTGAAGATCATATTGCATTTACCAGTTGTCAAGAAGTATCTTCTCAGTTGTGGCATTAAATTCCATGATATTATGCAATCTCCGCTCTGCCGAGTCTATTTCCGATTGTAGCAATTTCTTCCGTGCTTCTCCTTGTTCTCTTACATTCAGTATCGTCAACATCGAATCCTCTCTAAGAATTGTAGAAATTGTTATCGAATTATATAAGATTTGCCTCCAATTCATATAACCGCAATAATACTTTTTACTAAGAGTTTCATAATTCTTCGAACACACATTTCTTTCGGTATGTCCACTTCCGATGTTTCCTTGATACTTCTCATTAACTTTTCCTCGTTGTTTATGTGGATCGTGACGTCCCTTAGGAAAATTTCAAAATTCGATTTTTGTTCCACGGACGTATTCTGCAATACTATCAATTAATGATTACTTTACGACATTATATATAATAAGTCAATACATAATTCTACCCAAGAAAATATTATTAATTAATTATTACACAATTAAATTTACCTTCGAGCTCTGACAAAGTTTCCGTTATGGTCGTACGACAATCGCGCAAATTGATAGCATGCATGCGTTCGATATCTGGAGTTTTTTTCATTCGGACTATGATGGACTTTCTGAAAAGCTCGATGCGGTTGATAATTTCTTGAACCAAAGGCGAACTTTGAGCACCGTGTTTTCCAATCTGCGTTAATTGTTAAAGAAAATGTTCAACTATTTATCGACATTTTATATATAGCGACTTCGGGCGCACAGTTTTTCAAAATGGCGTACTACTGGGGTCAATTGAAGTTTAATAGCGAAAACTAAAATGACAGGTACGATTTAAAAAGAGATATTTTAGAACATAATTGACAAATTCTCTCAATCGAATAATTCTGGTCAAACCGAAAGTGTTCAAAGTGGTGATATTTTTAAGAACAATGAAAATTGATCTGCTTCCACGTAGGTTACACGTTAGACAAAGGCTAATTACCGACTCGCGTATCTTGCTCGAAACGCCCGCCAAAAGTTTCCCCATTCGAATGATCGCAATTGTCATATCTTCTTTTCCATTCATGATTAATGTTATTTCTCAAAAAAATAGCGACCTCCTATTCCCTTCGTGCCTGCAGAATCGTTCGGATATTACTGATGGCTGACTACGTGGCCGACACATGTAACGATCCAACAATACGTAATTCTATGGTTACCATTCTTGCCGAACATTGACTCTTGCATGTAGTGCCGTTGACACATGCCGATCGTAAAAACTTCTCCCCATCTTCCCTAAAGAACTTAACATTACTTTATTCATGATTAAAATACATTCGTCATGTCGAAAATTTTCCCCAGTACTTACTTTTAAACCCTCGAAAACGTTAAGGTTATGTGGAGACGTTTTTCGCACGATATTTGAATAAATGCGGCGTATGATCTCATTTGAAGTCTCTTAAGATACTTCGAATTTCCTCGTTTCGTCGTATCGAGTAATGACTCAGCTATTATTGTCTTCTATTCGTGCTTACAACGATAAAAAGTATAGCCCGGTCCATCTGCTTTAAGACTTCTTATCAAAATAAAGACAACAGCTGCGCCGTCATCTTTCCTCTTTCAAATCGTTACATCTCTCTCTCTCTCTCTCTCTTCCTCTCTCCAAGGTGTTGCCTGTGTGAGAAACGTATCAAGTAAAAGATAACGTTGGACTATTAAAATTCTTTTGAAGAAATTCCGCTGCGATTTATTCCCCGATGTTGTCACAGATTAAAATTACGAGTGCATTAATAGAATAAATCATTCCTACGTTTCTAACGTTTCACGAAGCTCCGAGAGAAGGCGTTCCTCTCGGCACTTTGCGAGCTCAATGAATTTGTCATCGTGCGTGCACCAGGCGCGCGCGCGCGCGACACACACACACACACACGCGCGCATACAGTGGGAATAATTTCAATCATCTGCTCCGCTGCGACCTCGTTGTATGCGATTGGATTTAAACATGACGTTTTGATGGAACTTGCTATGATATCACCGAAGCGTGTTGCACCTTTCGAGCTGGTATTCGATTTAGAACGACAAGTGCATGACGCATAATAAGGCTCGCCGCATGTTCACGGAACAGGCTATTATTTTGACAATTATCGCCACACCTAAATTACGCGTATTATTTACCATAAATTCCGGCGTACGTTTTAGCCACACGTCTATGAAAGTACTCCTTCTTTAATGTACGGTGTGTGTGTATGTGTGAGGTGCACGAAGATTCCGTGTAACTGGCAGTGACATTTACGAATTTCGTCTCGTACGTATACACAGTTTTTTTTCTCTTCTTCTCACAGTGAATCTTACAAATACAAGCACACTCGGACCACCTTAGAATCTGAATTTAACTTGTACTCGAAATTCCAGCGAGAAACACCCTCACGAGACTTCTTTTCCGCAGCGTTGAATCTATGCGTAGTGCGTGTTGCATCATAAGTTGTATTCATGCCTTTTTGTCTGAGAAATAACGCTACTTGCAAAATGGAAGAATATTCTGTTGCGTCCGATGTGTCGGTGGTGGATGTATACGACATCGCGTCGGAGATAGGGAAGGAATGTGAGAAACTGATAGACCTGTTCGGAGTGGAATCCGTGACCAATCTTATGCCAAAGGTGATAAACTCTTTAGAATTGCTTGAAAATCTTGCTACCAAAAATGAACGCGAGAATACTATGGTGCAAGAACTGAACGCCAAGATCTCTCAGCTGGAGAGCGACAAGATTGGGAAGGCAGAGGACAGGCATCGTTTTGAAAAGGTGAGGGTGTCTGTCTATGGTAGCTGTAAAATATGCAGCAACCACGTAAGCTAATTGGCCAATTAGATTCTTAGGATCATAGCACACAAAAACATAAGCAATAACATAACAAATTGATCGACCACAATCTGTTATTCTTTGACCATAAAGAGAATAGTCGATTGTGATTGGTCAATTGCTGCTTGCATGTTTTCGTTTGCGTTTTTGTATGTGCCATAGTCCTAAAATTTAGTCTACAATGTGCTCTTCGCGTCTTGTTTCTTGCTATCTTTTTTCTGCAAGAACCTCTATTTACTTATGGAAAAGAGATAGCAAGAAACAAGATGCAAAGAGCACATTGTAGACCAAGCTTTACAGGCTTAGTGTTCCATATCCTCATTGAAAAGCTTATTTTGAACGAATTTCTCTAGAAATACGGAGAAAAACTAAAAGAAAATAATTAACATGTTTGGCTATCACTTTTACATCCAAAAATAAATCGACTGTGGTTGATTGGTCAATTAGCTCATGTCTTACTGCTTACTTTACAGATATTGTAGACGGTCCTCAATAGAGTTGTTTGCACTTCTGACATTATGTCTCATAACATTAATCTTAATATAAATGACAATGCATGTACTCGGTTGACAGTATATTTAGTTACCAGTTACAATTAATTGACTGACTCAGTAAGTCTGTATGATTTCTTTAGGAACTGGAACAAATCGAAGAACACTGGAGGCAAGAGTCCCGTGATTTAGTAGCCATGGTTACTAGATTGCAAGAAGAAAATAGACGATTAGCTGAATCCTTGCAAGAATCGCGTAGTGATAGTCAGTACAGCAGTAAACAAACAAGTACTAACCAATTAACCACCTACTAATCCACTTACTAACAATTGCTAAAATATCCCCGACAAAGTTTAAGAAACTCGTGAAATAATTGTTTGCATTTATTTATTTTTCAGCTTTCACAGCTAGTCAGGAAGTTGATGTGGCTGTTTTGCAGCACTTGAGATCCATGATAGACAAACAAAGAGATCAGATTCGTGCCAGAGACCGAGAATTGTCGCAGAAGACTACAGAAATTGAAAATGTAAATTGGTACTTATATCTGTATACAATTCAGTTCTGCATAAATTAAAGAAGAATTCATTCTTTGTCATGAAACTTTTACTTTCTCTGAAATACTATATGATTATAATTAATATATATAAATAATATTATAAAAATGATAAACTTTGTACTTATCACAATGTATAAATATTTCATTGTTATGTGTGTAGTTAACAGCGCAGGTGGAAAAGCTCAGTGTGGTCGGGCGAGAATTGAAACGTAAACAACGACAAGCGCAGATGCAAGCTCGGGGTTTAGTGGAAGAGAGGGCAGACTTTTTGGCTCAGTTGCAAGATCAAAACCGGGAACTTATAAATCTACGAGCTCGGCTTGGCATGGCTAAGAAAGAGAATGAAGACTTAACTAAGTTGCAAGGCTGTCCAGACTTAACAAATAAAGCGATTTACGACTTGGATGACCCCGATAGACCAAGATTTACAACTTCGGAACTGAAAGAGATTTTGCACGAGCGAAATGAATTGAAAGCAAGAGTTTCGGATCTGGAAGACGAGCTGGAGCTGTATCGACCAAAGCCTGAAATGTACGTCATTAAACATTAGAGGTCTTATTCATATAAGAATAATTCATAAATATTCTCTTACCTTAATAAAAAATATCTTATTTTCCACCTATTACATATATTCCATAATTATATTTTATAAATATCTACTCCGTAATTTTATATCACTTCCATGTTGGATTTTCAGTCCAGAGGATGACAAAGATGCGCCCGTGCAAGGACCGCTTCCTTACGAGCCGGATGATGCACCTTGGAAGAAATCTTCCGAGTCGGGCATTCGTAAATTGTACGTGTCGACATATCGTTATGTACGTTCCTTTACGTTCATATTTGATATATAATGCAATTAATAGCGGTGATTGAACTTTACAGTTTCCGAAAAATATTTTCCGAATCCAGCAGCAGCTTCCTTGGTGGTAGTAGTCCCAGACGAAGTCTTTCTAGTCTCTCGAAGATGGCTCTGTCTGGCAGCAGTACCTGTGATACGTCTATATAATGCTTTCTCAAAAGCACATTGGATAATATTAAGCAACTCACGGATATCGGATGAATAAAAACTTATAAATACGCTTTCTGTTCACGTAATCACGTTAGGATTGCTCTCGCGTATTATACACATATATATATATATATATATATATATATATGATTTTAACATAGACAACCCCTATAAGAGAGAGATAGTCGAACATCACTAAGACCTGGTTCATAGTAGATGTGCATGCGACATAAACGAACTGAGAGTATTGAATTTGTATAAACCTATAAAAGAACAGAAGGAAATGACATGCATGTATATATTTGTATAGTTGTAAAGAAGGGCAATGTGTATTTAGCTGCACGATCTTAGTACATCACATTCGTCATTTTTTCTATTTGATACTATCAGACACGTGAATTTCATTGAGATTGAAGTAATATGTAGAATACTCGTAATGACGCATGTAAGAGAGATAGCAATATCGAAATAGAAAGGGACTACATTTCCTGATTTCTTCCAAAATTACTAAGTACGTGTAGTTTTAAATGTGCATTGGCGAGGTTCTAAAACGCGTTCAACATGAACAGGTCTTGTTCTACGCAGACACCAAAGTATCCGATTCTTTCTTATTGCCAGACCAAGGATTTTTTATTTTTTATTTCATCTATTTCGATAATTTATTTTATTGTTCTTAACCATTTTAACGAGTCAACAATCTACCTTAGCTTTATAATCGAATGTAATTGTTAGAGTAAATTCTATGTATTGAAAAGACCATCGCGGCTCAGATAGAGTTTATCTTATTTATACAATTTTTAATGTATCTTCAATGTGTCAAAGTGCATTTATCATCATGATTAAAGCATACAAATGTTCGGAAACTTGTAGTGCATTTTTGTCTTTGCATTTTATACATAGCTGTAAACAATGGCAACTTAGATTTCATAATACATCTACATGTATTCTCTGTATTCGATCGTTCTACTTCGTTTAAAATTCCGTATTGGAACAATATGAGATATGTAATGTATTTCAGAAAATCTGTGCCATTTGTTACTAAGATATTAAGGTAAATGTGGATATTTTACTTCACCGTTGCGATTGTAAATATGTTCGCAAAGCAAGTCGAAAATTAGTTAGCTATATATTCATTTCGATATGTGATATATATATATATATATATATATATATCAATATATCTCTCTTTCTTTTTTTCTCCTGGATATGTAACATTATTATTAACAAGTTGTCATTTAGCAACATCTATATCCAAACAATTAAATGATAATAAAATGAATATATCGCTAACTTATAACGGTAATTTAAATTAATGAGTAATCAAAAGATTTTCTGTAAAGTGGTACATACATCTAATAAGATGAAGATTATACAAATTTGAGAATACTTAGAGAAGATTTGTCACAGGGAACTTGTCATATTATATCGAGATTAGCTGTTTATAAGTATGAAATAACTGTGTCACTTGTAGTGCCTATTTTAATATAACTTGTCGACTTTTAAACAGTTTAGTGACATTTTGCAAGAATAATACAAAATGAGTTAAAGTATGTAGATTGAATTATAATACGGATTGTAACGAGACGAAATAATAAATGTGATTCATAGCTATTGGAAAAATAGAAACTCTTCTGATGCATTTTGTAACGAAATTCACAGAATGTTAAAATAATATTTGATATATTTTAAAAGGTTAGTTAATAATTCGGTTAAAAAAAAAATTTGTATGACATCACACACGTGCATATCAATATTTTATCAACTTTATATCAATTTTCTTAAAAGTGTTTTTTTAAGCGTATCTT
>NW_014554446.1:2801120-2818609 GCF_001313825.1 Dinoponera quadriceps | reverse complement strand
AAGAGGAATTTGATTATATTAGCATATACACATTTTTTAGATTTTGATACTAGCAAAATAGCCAAGGCAGCAATGAATAAATCTTAGAGTAAAAGCATCAGTCCCTAAATTTACAATTAGATAAGTTTCGAGTATTTCACACAATTGTACTTGTTGCTTCCATGGCTATATAAGGAAACCTTCATTAACTAATGCGATAATTTAGAGAGTTGTTGAATATCTTTATACAAATACGCATATGGGTTTATCCCTTCCTATACTCAATGTAGTGTCACACATGATTTTTAATTCCCGTAGATGTAAAATCGCGGAGATGAAATAATCATATAAATGTGACACGAGTTACAATGTTACCCATGATATACATTTTAAGTAGTAAATTGAAGANTAACATGTATCATGATTTTATTAAAGCTAATGATGTATCCTGATTTAAGCTTACACACCTTATGAAATCTATTCTTTAGTCTCAATATATAATTAAAATATTTACGTTTGTACACATTTATAAACAAATTATAGAGTGCCCATAAACAGAGAAATACTTTTTTTGTAATACTAATATAGTGATAGCATATAAGACGTGTATGTAACAGAATATACAATGATAATAATATATAATATAATAATACTGTTCTATATCATAAAAATAGCAATAGGAAAATCATAATAATTCCTTAATATTATTAATAATAATAAAAAAATCATAATAACCATGATCATAGTTTACTCATAACATAGATGTGTATATAAAAAAAATTTCATCATATAATCGGGTTCCTGCGAATAAAACTTGCTAACTTACTTGGCCCAGACATAATTTTAATAGGATGATTCAAGATACTCTCGAGATTACAAGTACGATGCATCTCTCGATTTTTGTATCTTGACTTTCAAAAGGCATTATTTCGCAATCTTATGCACTCCATTTGTAAAATATGTTTTCTTGTGAGGAGCAATTCAACAATTACGTGACACCATGAGGAGAGAGGGATTTATTAACGTGACGCCTATGATGATAGGGGGAGGAGAGAGTAAAGGCCATCGAACGTCATTAGATGGCATTATAAAATAATATAAAATAGATTAATTTGATATTATATGCTTAAAAATTATTTGTATTTTAAAAAAAGATAGTAACGTGTAGTTTACAATAATTATTATCTACAATATGATTATATTTTTTTATTCTTTATCGACGGAGGAGGGGAATAGAGGGTGTGCAAGCTATTCGAATTCAAATCGAATCAAATGAATAGTACTTCGTCAATGTTAATGTGCGCGATTCATATTCGAGTCGAAAAAAACTATTAAAAATTCCCATCTTTATGGGGATTATCATGACGATAAATTCTGGTTAAATTCTAGTGTTAAAATCCTCTTCAAAAGTATTAAAAGCAATAATTTAAGGTATCGGTAAGATACTATTAAAATTTGCGTATTAAAAAAAAATCATTATGATATCAGATCTGTATAGATAATCGAAAAACGCTGACATTAATGATAACTTTTAATCATTTGATATAAATATAAATGATATAAATGATACAAATGATATAAATATAAAATTTAGCTTATATCACAATATTAATTTTACAATTTATAATTATTCTAATGCGAGTCTCGTAGATACGTACATGTGTACCTAAGATGTGCAGTATATTATATATTTTTGTGAAACTATATTTCTATAGTCACATGACTATATTTCTAGAATCACATTCTGCATCGATTGTAAACGGTCGATAATATCAACGCTCTTCGAATACTTCAGTAATTGATTTATGATCTTTCGTCTGTTTCAGTTAATACTATCCTAAATAAAATATATTTCATCAATTTCAATTTTATTCTAAATGTTAAAATATACATAAAATATCTTATACTTTGAAATAACTTGATATCACAAGGTCGATGTTATCCCTCTCATACCGAAGTCTCTCCTCACTAACTTCATGTTAAATCCAATAATTATGTCGTTAATTAAAAATTATATTTCGACGACTCAATTCGAGTGAAATTTCGTCGATTCAATTCGGATTCGAAAGTAAAACATGAGATTCGATTCGACATCTAAAAATCTTCGATTCCCACATTTTGGGAGGAAAGGGAGAGTCACGTGATATTGGGAGGGCGCAAATATTTTGTGACGAAATTATAACGAAGGGTAGAGGTGGGTAAAAATATCCGTTTTACGCAAATTTAACGCGACGTAATTGTTGAATGGCTTTTAATTAGATTGCTTAAATTCTTGGGTTATGTATATTGACTACTAATTTTGTTTTTGTTTTTTTTTTTTATAAATCTACATTGTTCAAATTAGCTGCGGATCCTGTTGGCAAATCTGGCGCTACAAATTTACCAATAGGTTGTACGGCTTCGCGTTGTTCAGCTAATTTTTGCATTTCTTGCCTAAGTTTACCTAAGATGGCATGATTCGGCTGATTGACGGCAGCCTTACCCTGCAGAAGAGTAATTTGTTGCTCCAACTCCTTCTTCTCCTTGAAGGACTTCACGCTCCGCGATCCGTAAAGCCGTAGCAACGAGCCCCAAGACTGTATATGCGGATGCATAAGTTGCAGTATCGCTTGTGCCGCTCGTTGCTTACCGTCTTTTTTATTACGGCAAACCTATAATTACCAATTAATCAAGAGATAAATGTACTCTTTTTTTTTACCACTTAAAATTACTTGGCAATTCTATTCATATACATAAGCAAGACACACGGTAGATTACACTTACAACAGTGGCTTCGTGTTTCCCAACTCTCATCGTGAATTCATTCCTCTGGTGTTTCAGCGTGTTCACTGAATAATTAATATGCATATCTCCCAGGCCGTAATTTCTCTGAAGGCAGGTTATTAAAATGGCGTGCGGCGAAGGTTCGGTGGTTTTCGCGCAGAATTCCGCGACTCGCGGATCCGTGATGGATATCTCGTCGAAAAAGGACAGATCCGCATCGGAGTTCCTTCGAGAGGCTTTCATCGTGCGGCTAGCATTGTTCGACCCGTTGTCTCCGTCATTGTCGCCGGAGATCTTGTCCTTCATCTGTGGGATCAGGATCTCGAGGGTCTTGCGTGCCGCGTTTGCTTTCGCTTGCTTCTTACTGCTGCCGAATCCGCTGCCGTATTCCATCTCGTTGATGCACACCACCGCGGAATACGGAGTCGCCGCATTTTCTGCAATTGAACGCGTCGTCATTTCCATCCTTGAAGTAAGAATAAAACACTCGACAGCGCGAGCCTGACGAGAATAAGAACGAGGATGTCATGCGTATTAAACGATGTGGCCGTACCTAGCTCTTTAAACTTGTACGACGGTTGTTTCTTGAGGGCGTGCTGCACATATTCATGAAGAATGCAAACGTAACTTTTGCCCGACGGGTTCATTATCCAATGCTTCGGATGTCTCCGGCTGCCTTCGTCCCCGGCAGTATTACCGTTACCACTTACGCCACTACTGTTGACAGGGAAAGTTATCAACTTCGTGCCGTCCGGCAAAGTTGGACGTTCAAGTTGTTTTCGATGTCTCTTGTTTTTCGTGAATTTCCGACGCGCCGACCAGGACCTACGACGAAGTAAATCAACATAGAAAAAACAAATCTGATCTGACGACATAAATATCATTCGCGATACTCACTGGAATCTCATTACTTTGATAGATTTGAAGCGAAAGAGGGATTGACAATAATTCCTTAATTGTTCGCTATCTAACGAATGCGCCTCACGGTTCTCCTGTATAGTCTCGATTTTTGCACTAGGAAGACTGTAAGTTTCGGCGTTCGGTGCTCGCTCCATCTCCCTTTTCCGTTCTTCCGCCTCTTCCTCTAACGCTCGCTTATATTGAAGGCAAGGTATACCGCTCATAGGAACCTCATGCTTCCTAACACTCCCCGGACCGAGGAAATACGGCTTCGCCAGAGTGCAAACTCTGCTCTGTTTGTGGAGGTACAGCGGCATTCCGCTATTATGAGTTACCTGCACCCAACCCTCAGGTAGAACGTCAAAATGATTGTGTCCGATTTCTAAGGGTGAGAAAGGAAGGATGTGGTGGCACGAATATCATATAAATTAAGCAACACCATAGCGAGATCACAACTGAATCGTAAATGACAAGATTTACAGAGTTCGTGTAACTGATTTAATACGATTCTATCACGTACCATCTAAAACAAGTTTCTCTTTCTCCTCATAGGGCGTGCTATCCTTTTTGTTTTTCCTCTTTCCTTTAAATTCTTCCGGCAGACCTAACACACACATGTATGTTTCATTAAAAAAATATATTTAGAAACTATGTAATCTTCTTCTTACGTTAGGCCTTAAAAAAGGTCGTGTTATTCTTCTCGCAGTAAAATATATTAAATTTAATTTCTATCAGGGGGTAACTTAAATAATTATTAAAATATTAAGATACCTTCTCCTAATATATTCTATACCTTCTTCTAACATCGCCTCGATTTCTTCATCTGGCACGTCAGAGTCCATAGTCTCGTCTGTATCAGAATCTACGTCCGAACAATTTGGATCCGAATGACGATCTAGATCGTCCAGTACGTCAAATTGCCGCAGATCATCGGGAGTACTTTTTGCATCTGTATTGAATTCTAGAGACTCCAGGCTGCATGAACTATTGTACAGAGCGTCTTTATTGTCGATGCAGATATTTTCTTGCTTCATCACTTTACTGTAATGGCTATTATCAAGCGTGCCAGCGTGACCGGTCGATGTAGTACTATGATCTAATTCTGATTTTATACACGGTATTTCCCAATTTTGATTCTCGTGTTGCAGATACGGGCTTCCTCCGCAAATAAAAGCATCATGATTTTGATTGTTCTTGCTATCATCGAAAATCTTAACTTCCACAGCTGTCTCTTCAATTTTATTAGCCTCCGTTGCATATGTGTCGTGTGAGATATCTGTTGAAACACTATAAAATGTAAGTAAAACTCGCGCGTTTAAAGGACAAAAGGACAAGAATGGCTAAGCAAATAATAGTAGAGTATCCGAGCCGCCTAATCTTTTACCACGTTGTTTCTCTGTCAGATAAAGAGAGTCTGATTATAGAACTTGAACCGGAACCTAAACCTGAATATATCTAAGTGCTAGCCAATATAGACTTATTAATTGTACATACATACATATTCAGACAACGATTATATATCTTATACGCAAATTAATTGTAAGTACAACTAATAATAACAAACAATATCCAGTAAACTTAAGCCCAAGGTCCATATAAAGCAATCCATGGATTGAATACGTATTAAGCGCGTTGTATGGCCACACCACTTTCACCAATGAGGCCAAAGTCCAATCAGTATGAAACCAAAATGGCAACGAAAATTGGACATTTGCATTAGTGTTAGCAGTCTGGGGCCTATTACACACCGATGAGAATATATTGCATAAGTTGAGCTCTTATTTTACCAGATTTTGTAGGTGGTTGAAAGTGTTCATCGTATTACTCACAACTCCGAGTCTAGACAGGAACAACATTGAAAGATTGAACCTGACACTAGCTGGAGCCATGCGATGATACTAATCAAAATTATATCTGGTCTTCGGCTTGGCAGACAAACGTACGCTTGTGAGAATTGTGTTTATCAACTATATATACAAATTTCATATTTTAATAATGATCAATAAACGGAGAGAGAAAATGATTCTATGATATATAATGTATATAAATCTTATATGTAATATTATTGTTCCTATGCAGCATGCTATATAAAATGAATAATACCTTACGAAAGGATACCAAATTGATTGCATTCAGCAGAAGACAGCGCTAGATTAGTGTTCAGTTACCGTTCTGAAGATCCTATTGAATATTTTTCCTCATGAAACTTCTGTTTCTTTCTGCTGGATGCAACCATCATTGTTGAAGATAAAGATTTTCCCTTATCACTATACAAGCAAATGAACTGAAGATCTCACCAACCCCCCTCCCCGTCAATTCAATATAAATATTTGTAATTAGCATAATTAATTTGAAAATACAATAAATGCAATCGTATTACGTCTACATATTCAAAAAGAAAAAGAGATATCTCGCTTTGCACCTAATAAGATATTTGAAAGTACACTGCTTACCCATTATCGGATCTTATTCAGTTCCAATCCGTGTTAAAATCTGCAAATCGTTTTGCAATTTATCTTTATATGATTGCCAGCGTCTACAATTTATGCATCGCAAACATATTAAAAGTAAAAAAAAATACATAATCTAACAAAAAGCAATATTAACATAGTTGATCTATTTCTCCCACCTGAAGGTTAGGTTAGGTTATGTTAGGCTAGATACAAGTTCTCAGTTATGGCTGGGATAACCTTAAAGCTCGTCTCCATTACTACAAATTCAAGGTCCTGAGACTATATCACACTATAGGTGTGTTCCGATATTGGCCAAGTTATTTTAATTAGGGTTGCGTTCGGAAACACATATGGCTTCTACCATATTCCCGCGTCTTATGAATAGAAGCCAAGAGTTTTCGCGTTCTGTGTGCAGAAGTCTTAATTCACAATTACCACGTGAAGTCTGGAAAAGTTCGTTCTACCCATAAGATTATTCAAATTGATTTAATTATTGCAAATTTGGAAAAATGTCGGACACATTTGATAATGATTTCTCCAATACATCTTCTGATGTAAATACTGATTCACAATTAAATGAACTTTTGAACATTGAGAAAGAAAAGGTTGTAACGACCGCACAGGTAACTATTAATGCATTCTGCTATTCATCTTTGATGAATTTTTATTGCTGATAATCATATTGAATTACGCTTGAATGAAATTTTCAAATTACATCTAAAGTATTATTCAACACGGTATATATTTAATATTACATTTTTATCAAGAAAGATTTATTGTAAGAAGGAATTTGTATGTTGGTTATGAAGCACACGCAAATATGTGAAAATTTTCATCATTTGTTTAGATCCATGCGTTTAACGACATTTGTTGGGAAACATGCGTCGACAAGCCAGGAAGTAAATTGGGTGGTCGCACAGAAACCTGCATAAGCAATTGTGTCAATAGATTTATAGACGTTTCTTATTTTATTACCAATCGTTTTGCACAGTTGCTACAAAATTCCATAAGAAATTAATTAATTTTACAAAATATACTCCTAGAATGGCAATTATGGTATCAGATATTTTTGTTCAAATGTTACAAAATAGTATAGATATATGCCATAAATAAAAGAACTGAATTTGTTATCACTTGTAGTTTAATGCTTCTGGATATATAATTAAGTTATTAAAGAAAATATGTATCTTTCAATATAAAATACAGAATAAAATATTTATTTTTATGTTTATTCCTCTGATTGCACACATCTTCATGAATAAAACTGTAACAATATAAAAAAAACTAAGAACTTGTGAGCCCCAAGATAAATTTAACTAGTTTAATATAATATTGAAATATTCCGATAAAGCAAGAGGATATAAGATTAGGATAGTTATTCAAAAATATATATTGCTCGCTTTTCTGCTTTCTAAATTTCTTTTCAAACATTAAAGCGATAACTATTGCAGAAGATATTTAGCTAAGAATAAATACATGTAGATTTATTATTTTCTATTGTTAACATGTGGTAAACAAGTAAATTAATTTCTTAAAAATATCACCATAATATACCATCACAATGCAATGCTCATACTGTGAACATACCATTCTCTCTCTCTCTTTCTCTTTCTATATATATATATATATATATATATATATAGAATCACATACATTTATATATATATATATAAATATGTATGTGAACATGTAGCAGAGATATTTCTGCATTAAATTACATTTAGAAAATTTATGTCAGTCCAATATATTTAGTATCAGAAAGTTATAGGTCTTTGTGGAAGGCACATGTTATAAAATGCATCCTTTTTCCAGAAATCTTTTGTTTTCCACCCACACCATCCTTTGTTCAATATGGTGGTTAAGTGTTCTGCACCCATGTAATGTGGATCTAGAATTAAGAACTTTCCTTCCCCAGAATGCTCATCATAACTAACACCTAAAATCGTGTGGGCCAATACTCCGCCACCTACAAGACACCAAAAAATATGTAGAAACAAAATTAAATAGTGTACCGTTAAATATTTAGTCATAATTATTTTTCTTAAATATGAGAGAAAAGAGAGTGGTATCTGAAACTTACCGATCATGACAGGTGTACCCTGAGTATCGAAGTGATTTGCTAGCTGTGGAATTAAGGCTGACATCTCCTCTCCACTTGATACGCACAGTATTTTTGTGTCTATATTAAGGAGAGTCGACAGCACGAAACTGATTTCAGTCGAACCAATCCACTGTTTACTACCAATGAAGGCAAACGGTTTATCGCCTATATCAACTAAACATTGCTGTATCTTGCAATGTGTAGGTATTGGTATATCGGTATAACCTTGTAATCTGCAATAAAACAAAATGCGTTTCAGTTGCACGCTTATGTCAATGCCGATATACGTTAATAAATACTTTTTTACCTGTACCACGAAATTATTGTTTGGAGAGACCTGTAGGAACATCCCCATCCGTTGTCATCAAAGTCATCTTGCATGTAATGATGATACGAATACAAACCGTATATGATACTTAATTTCCCCGTGATACCTGATGAAAAATATAAACATTTCATGTAATATATTTTGTATGACAGTCAATTTAGATATACAAATACATACCTTTATGCGAAATAGCTTCATGAGGATTTATGAGAATCTCATTTGCTTGTGTATGAAGTTTTACAGCATTACCACGTCGGAAATACGGTTTAGTTAAATCAAACGCTAAAGCTTTATGTAAAGCCTTACGGTATTCCACTGAAATTATACGACTGGTCTATATAAAAGCAAATATATGACATATGTTACTGCGATCAAATGTTTGATAGTGATAATTGTACAATAAAACAAATAGCATGGAACTTGTAATATGAAAAACTACAGGGAAATATGTAGAAAGAGAATGAGTTTTCTTACTTGTGCTGTCATTAGTAAAATTGCTAGGATATGCCACTGTAAATAAATGTCCGCAGCCTTGAGGTTTGAAATGCATTATCTCGGGCAATTTTGTAGAAAAGTCTGTCTCCTCGGACTGTTTTTCTTGTTGTATCTCAATTAACCTAATGTTTCGGCAAATAGATTCCACAAGGATCGCGTGTAGCTCCGCAGATTTCACATTTAGATTCACCAATGATAATGCATCAATATGTAAGCTGCATTCTAGACTGTTGAAGGATTCTGTAACAAAAGTATTGATAGGTTAAAAAATAAAGAGAAAAAATCATGTCAGTAAAAATAACATCCACGATATTCGTTGTATCTTGACACATATATGTTATTATATGTTACTTTATACTGTGCTCACTTTTGATATGCTGCAAGACAGGAGCATATTTGATAGATTCTTCAGAATTCTTCTCACCTGATATCTTCAATAACATGTGTGCGTTTATAATATCCTGAAAATATTAAGAAATGTATACATATAAAAAGAACATTGAATTATTTCTACCTAAAGTATTGTGTAAAAAAATCTAAATTGAGAACATACTGTAGCCCCTGTATGATGATTTTTGTTTGATGCTTTGAAAGATTTATCATAGTCTTTAGATGCACATAAAATATCTTTTATCAGTGTACCTTTCAAATCATTGTCAGTTCTGAAGAGGTACATATTGTTTGTAGGGAAATGTATACCTATTTTTCCAGATGCAATCTGCAGCAATACAAAATGACATCTTTATATAAATATATACAATTATAATAACACAATACATGTGCAATTATAATAATACAAAAAGTTGACACAAACATAAATTATAAAGAAACTTTACATTTTTTCGTGATTCCTCCAATGCTTCCAATATGTTGCCATCCTGAGCAACCAGTGGGAGTGTTGCTTGCAATCTAACATACGCAAATTTTCGAGAAAGATCATCTCCGCTAATAATAGTGAAGTCATTGGCAACTTCTAATTTCTGATGTACATAAAAGTATGCCTGAACTTTTAATGCACTATGTGAATATTTTAAAAGCAATGGATTATCAGTGATGTCGATGTCCTAAACATATAAACACATGCATATATGTTAATTTACTGATGATATAATACATATGTTACTTTATTTCTTTATAATAATAAAGCAATTAAAATAGATTACAATACTTTGCAGGACAATGACAAACCAAATAAATATAACATATTTGTATAATTACCTTGAACACATCTGGATTTATTTCTTGGCATTCACCAATTTGTAATATACCACAGCAATATATATCTGCAGGTAAATTCAACTGTAGAGTCATATAGTCAATTAAATTTTCATTCTCACTATCATTTTCATTTATGCCGAATGTTAATACCACAAGTGTATCATTGTACATAATACCATAAAGATAGCCAGTTGCTGTAGTTTCTGTATTTTTCAGTCGCTGAAAATATTGTTTTCAGATATTAAAGATATTTTAACTTGCAGAAATTATTAGTATATCATTGTTGCACTTGATATTTCCTTCTTTTCTCATCATTAATACACACAAATGCACATAAGACATAATATTAAAAAATAAATTTATGATAAAAG
Source organism: Dinoponera quadriceps (assembly GCF_001313825.1). Taxonomy (NCBI): domain Eukaryota; kingdom Metazoa; phylum Arthropoda; class Insecta; order Hymenoptera; family Formicidae; genus Dinoponera; species Dinoponera quadriceps. The sequence goes on along the minus strand of NW_014554446.1, from coordinate 2,808,001 downwards.
AATATTTGCCACAAAGAGAAATTCATGTTGTAAGGGATAATAATCGAATAACCGTGTAAATATAAGAAATTTCTATCTAATAAAAGATAGGCTATATCTAAATTATTATCGATGCAAATGTTTTCTCTGACATTTACCTGCAGAACATTTGACAAGATCTGTAATTGCAATGCCATGATTTTCACTATGAAATCAGAATTATATCTTGTAACGATCAAAAATACTTTGCGCTGTCAACGGGATCAATCGAGACCGATCTCACCATATGGAGTGAAATGAAATTAAATTCTCAAGCACGAACCACCTACATTGAGAGGTTAAATTAAATTCCTTTTCGTTGTCAAAGTTCAAAAAAAGCAACAGTTTAAATCTCTGTTTTAAGTAAAACAGCACTCGTGTTTTATTGAACGGAACCAAATGAATGAAAAAAAAAACTGTGTACGAATTTATACTTTATTAATCCATATACAATTCCGCATCGGGGGATCTGTCTCGAGACGATCGTTCTGTGAAGTCGTTTCATGCAAATACATCTTTAGAAGCGACTCTTATTACGAAGAGTTATTATAAAACTTTTACTTCCGCAACGAGGAAATAACGAATTATAGCGACAAAGACAATTCGCGAATCAATGATAAAACGCAATGCAATTTGATCTCCGTTATTTTCTTAAATATCTTCAACGTTAGGGCTGCGTCACACCATTGCGGGAACACTTCGTCGGAGACGCTAATTGGCCGTCCGCCGGGGGATTTTGGAAACTTCCGAACAGGGTCGTCAAACGATACAACTGAATTTCCCCAAAGAAAAAAGTTAAACGGGGGAAGAAATAAAAGAAACCACGTTTGTTAATATCGTTACTGACCATTACAAACGACAAATTACAAAGATACGATATTTAAAAAATAGAGAATATAATTTCTATCACCTCAAAAAAAGTACATATAGTAATCCTACCCAAAACATAATAATGTATATATATATAATATACATCAAAATATACTATTAACGAATATCACGCTACTCTAAAAGGTATTCTGCACACATCATTTTTATCAATAGGTGCGTTCAGCGAACTCATCGGTTGCGCGACAGTTAAATTGAAAACCAAGTAAAGCCATGCATATTACAGATTCTCAGTACTAGCAGTGAAATTAGAACACAGTCCTCTCATGATATTTTCCCCCGAAAAATCGTCAAAATTTCCCCCACAATTTTTCGTTCCCCAAATTTCATTGGCATAAAATTCCCCCACTTTGAGGGAGAAGAAAACCCCAATCTGATGTAACCCTGCTTACGAATTTTGAGGCTCGAGCGGGCTCGGTAGCGCCATCGGTCAGTGGCTCGCGGAACCAGGGGCGTGAACGTGAAATTCAGCGCTCAGTACTCGTGGGTGAATCAAGGTGTCTCGTTCGCACGGGTGGTGCGCAGCAAAATGGCCGTTCGACTCAAGTGAGTGTGACGTTTCTCGGCTCGAGTGGTGTTCGTGTTCCCGACCTAGCCGCGCGCAGTTTTCCATGAATATTCGCATGTGCGACGCGGTGCCGCAGCGTGTCTCGCGTCCGTCCGCCCCTAAGCGGAAGCTAGCTGTTCGCGCGGTCAGAGGTGAGTGCGCGCGTAGCAGCGAGACCGTCTCTCTCGCGAACTCGGGGCCAGCCTTAGGTGTGTGTATTTAACCCGTATCGTGCGTGCGTGCGTACGGTCTCGTTCGGCCGGCTCGCGACGGCCATCGGGACGTCGTTATCGTCGTCGGCGGGCCGCCGCTTGTCGTTCCGCTCGCTCCTCCACGCTCGAGACTGTCCACGCGCTGTTGAATAACGTGCCGCAACCTAAATTCCTGAACCTCTGTCTCGGAATTCTGTTTATCTCCCGATCGTCCCGCTCCGGGCCGAGGTTCGCGTCCGAATAGACGTTGCAAACACCTGGTTAGATAAGCATCGTCAGTCTCGAGCGTGACAAATGCTGTAAACATCTTGATCAAGCGAGAGTGATGCGCGTGAGTTTGGTTAGACTTCCAGTTCGGGCTCGTCGGGGACATTCCTTCCTCCCGTTTCACGCGTCGTCGCCTCCGATGGATGGCAGCTCGACGGATCGCCGACTCGAACGTATTCCGTCCGTTTTTTTCGTCGGAACGTTTCTCGTTCTTTTCGCGAGTTTCATCGCATTCCGGGTCCGTCGTGGGAGAAGAAGCGCGGGGGGAAGAACGTAATGTGAATGGGGTTTCTGGTTCATGGATTCCTTCGGCGCGACTTGCTTTGTAGGCTTCGATTGCGATTTCCCGGGAGTAACCCGCTCCTCCCTCGGTGAAGCTTCGATCGTGAAAACAGGGTTGAGCCTGTCGGCCTCTGAATATTTTTCGACGCACTCCCGACGGTAGAGAACGCAAGAATTAACAGCGAGAACAGTAGTTTCTATCAGGGATCTGTCAAGGCTTCGGCGATTCTGCCGTGTTCAACGTAATTGGAATCATTCGATTCGGCTAATCATCTTGCACGAATAGTCATCGAATATTTATCGAATATTTTCTTAGTTCATCACTTAAATTATTCATACAATTTTGAGCCCAGCTATGTTTATGTTATTTATTCCTATGTTCTTATTCTTACTGAAGTACGAAGCTCTTCTAGTCTCACTCAATCATCCAAAATGAGTCGATACAATTACGAAAGAATATTTATATAATACACTAAAAGAATTGTCACGACAATCGTTTCAACGTGCACATATGTAATTTTCAACGACAACTCTCAAGTCCGAGAGATANAATCTCCCCCCCCCCCCCCGGCAACGTGTCTTTACAGTCAGAATTTAGAGGGAACTAGAGAAACGGTGACTCTTAATTTAACAACAATTGACATTTTAAGAAGAAACCGATACAATTGACGGGTAAATTTATTCTTGACGCGAGGTGAACAAGGAATAAAAAGTTAGGGCCCTCTGGGGCTAACTCGCGCGATCGACTCCTGCGGCTTCTCTCCCACGACTGCGTTGCCGGCCGGGGCGCGCTTTTTCGCGGTTTCTGCCGACACATCGCATTGCGACCCGATTCGATCTGCGCGGCGAGAGAGGAAGCTCATACGGGTGATTAATGCGCCACGGGCCAGGGCAAACTGGCTCGGTCGCGGCGCCCATGTGAACCCGAGCAATTAGCAATTGGCTAATTATACAGTTAACGGGCGATGCGCGCCGCCTGCGACGAACACAACGTAGCAAGTCGCGCGGCGCGCTTAATTGTGCGCCGTAAATGGAGCGCGCTTTTCCTTCCTAGCCTCCTAGTCGCCGTTTTTTCCACGACGTTCGCGACACCCCCTCCCCGCGAATTCCGGCGGCGCGCACACGACTTCGCGTTTCTTTCTTTTTTTTTGTCATCTTTAATTAACCGCGAGAACGGGCGCGCGACCTTGCCCGAGTTAATTGCGACTCCTAGCCGGACGCCCAAAAATAATCCGCGAGGAATAAGCGAGCGCGCGTCGTACACACTGAGAAGAAGAAATTGAAATGTTGCATGGTAAATGTTTCTTGTGATATTTTCTTCGATATTTATCGGTTACAACCAAATTTGACCGCGGTGACGGAGTATATATTTCCGTGAGATATACCTAAGTTTTCTTACTAATTGATTTATTTGCCGGGAATAAAATTTTACCTTTTATTTAAATAAACGTTTATTTCTGTAAAGTAAATCTTATATTTCACAAATAAATCTTTAAGTCCTTTTTTTTCCTCAGTGTAAGCGCTCACCGAGCTTTTTGCTCCGCCGAACGCAGCCTCTTTCATTTTCGTTTCTGAGAACCGAGACATTTGTTTGCCCGTATCCGGACAAGAATTGTTCAAGTCAACTAAATGAGTTTCCCGGTGTATCGAGCGATATTAGAAGAGCGCGTGGGTGTCGTATATTTTTATGTTCTAGCATGACACACGTCTTGAGAAATATTTCCATCCACGTTTCTCTCGCCCGCTTCGCATTATCATACTCTTTATCGCGTAATCCAGTTTTCCTCATCTTCGCGCGATATATCACCGATTATCGTTCATCGCGTAAATACGAATCGCCGAGATTTCGCGGTTTGATACTTTCCCTTCTTGTTTCAGAGGGCCAATATTTCCCGAAGATGGATACTCGATGCAAAGCATAGGTATGCTTCCCAAATACTTTGCATAACGCGCTAAACTAATCCCCGCAGTTTGCCGAATCCCCGCCTTTGAACGAGACAATGCGGGAGGAGGATTAACATTATAAATAGTGGAAACTGGAAATGTCGCACGTTCCATTATGGGTATTAGCAACCTCCATTGTCTATTTCGCGCTCCATCCTTGGCTCAAAGCGCCGGCGGGTACGTTAATGAGAAATTCGAGAAATGAGAGGATAAATGGCTGCTTCTTGTATCGGCTTCAATCCCGCCTTTATGAGAGAGTGAAGCGCCGGCTGTTTGATCCCGCTATTCACTGGTAGGCGCCTTTCGCGTTTCATGCGTCCCACGATACGATCTCCGGCATCGACACTCGACGTCGTTCACCTCCGCTCCACGCCGACGTCGATTAGCACTCCGAGAGCCGGCATACGAATGAAACATGAAAATAGGATTTGCGAAATGCAAGAGTAACGGCAAAGAGAAAGAGGGAAGAGGGAGAACGGAAAAGGATAGGAATCGCAGGCATTAAGGCGCGAGGCGTTATCTTCTCGAGAAAAGTATAAAAATGCCGAATATGCCGACCACGTGTGACCGCTCATATCGCTTATCTTTTTCATTCTTATCTTTTTTTTTTCTTTTTAATTTCGTCCGTTATATCTATAGGGTTGCCACGGAATTTGGAAGTTCCCCGACTTTTCCATGCTTTCCAGACGACATTTTTCGACGAATTTTCTATGATTAATAAATAAGGTGATTCATTTTAATTTTAATAACATTTTGAAAAATATCGGGAGATGCGGGAAAATGTTTCAGATAAAAGTTTTAGGGTTTCGAGGGACACATAAGATGGTGACTTCGTTGTACAGTCGATAATTCAAGATCACTTCAAGGTCAACTTTATTATTTTTTTTTTTTTAATAAAATTATATAATTTTTTTTTACACAAATCGATTCCTCTGTTCGTTATACATATAAAACCCGGACAATTAGCAATTGACTTATTATATGTATGTTTACTCATAGCGATTCCACTTGTCATTCTACGTACAAAAATGTTAAGATGATGATATCGAAAAAGGAATACTTTATGAAATATTTTATATCTTGCATTGAAAAATATCACAATGAAAAGTAAAATAACTCGAAAAGTATTCGTATTTAGATGATCTTGCCTTAGTACTTTTATACGTATAATGAACAGAGGAATCGAGGATCTTATATTTAAGACCGTCTTAAGTTCATTTTCAGATGCAGCCAGTGAAATGAGTCATACAGTGAATCTGCAGATGAACTTAAAACGGTCTTATATGATCCGACTGTAAGATCCGACTATGAATACTGGCCTTAGAAGCTTAATAACATGATATAATCGTGAATGCAAATTCAGACCAAGGAAAAATAAATGATTATTGCAAAAAAGAATGTAGTTATGGAAAAAAAAGGCGTTTGAATAAAAACGTTGAATAAAATTGACTAATCACATTCGATTACTTTCCTTACGGTCGAACAATAATCGACTGTGATCCCGAGTCGAAATTTGGATCCTACATTAAGTCCACTTGGTTCTGCATTAAGTCTTCAAATGGAGCAAACGAAAATAACTTCCTATTTGCAGCATCAAAAAGACGCAACAGAAGACCTGATGAAGACTCAGTGTAGAATTAAGTAGATTTTAATGAATACTAATATGTAACTAAAATCTCGACTCGGAATTCGTCATTTTTCTTACTGCTTACATCTTATTTCGAAAATTTTTCTACGTATCATACTAAAAAAATGACTTGTACGCGAATTTTGAACGTATTTGACTATAATGTCAGATATAATATCAAAAAAATTTAAGCATTCTTTAGAACAAGAACATTTAAGGGAATTATGAGCAAATTTCTCCTTTATATCTTTCTCGAACTTTTACATGTTTTCCCACTTTAAATTTCCACGACTTTTTCCACTTTTCCAGATCCGTGGCAACCCGTCTCTATTTCAAGTTCCAATTAAGACCGATAACACGTAGTGTTATCTCTCATCGATAGGCAAGGAGATAATTAATTGCAAGAAGTAACCGAAGTAATCTGTCTCTCTCGGAAGACACGCTTAGACTAGACGATGATGAACTATCCGAGGCAAATCTTCGAAAGCAGTCGAAAGGAGGACGATCCTGTGCGGTTTCGATCATCCTTCACGCTGCCATCGCTCATACTCGGGGGGGTAGGCATTCTCGACGTTTCGGTGTCGAGAACGAATCTGCTCCGGATTGCTCCAAGAATTCGCGCGAGCGCGCACCGAGGAAAGCGCCTAGCTAGGACACCTCGCGCGACTTTTCGATAAGTGCAACGCGACGCGCCGAGGTGACTAATCAAATTGCCTCCGCGGGTCCCGTTCCTGTGTGCATCAGCGAGCTAATCTAGACTGTCACCGCGACTCGAGGCGCGCGCGTGTCTCTCACGGCTCGCGTGCGACCCGTCGTCGCCGTCGTTCGCGTTGAAAGTTTTCGCCGGCAGTCGGAAGTTCTCGCGAGCGGGAAGAAGCGCTCGCGGGAGAGGAAGAGCTGTCGGAGGTTCGCCGGAGAGAGTCCCCCTGGAGAGCCGTAACGCGACGGGCGCGACGACGTCAGATGGAAAACGGTGGGTCACGATACAGTAACGTGTACTGTTAAAGAGTACGCGCGCGTACAACGAGCGCATTCGCCGGGACGAATCTGTTGCTGCACGCGCCTGCCCGCCCGGCCGCCTCTCCCCCCCCCCCCC
>NW_014554446.1:2790646-2801104 GCF_001313825.1 Dinoponera quadriceps | reverse complement strand
CGTTTTTCTTCGCTGCCTTCCTCCCGTCCGTCGTGCCTTTCGCGCGCCCTTTTACGCTCTCTTTCTCTCTCTCTCTCTCTCTCTCTCGCGTGATATTAATAGGACCGCGGTGCGTGCCGGCCGGCCGGCGCATATGCGAGCGGCGGGCACGAGCCGCGCATAAATCGCTCGCGAAATCGAGATCCCGCGATCGAGAACCCGCGGTCCGTCGCGCGAGAGCTCGCGAATCGCCGATCACACGGAAGAATGTCGTCTCGTCTGGTGCACACGGCCGATAAACACGAGACTCTCTCCGTGCAACCGCGACCCGATCACGCCGATCTCGCGTTCGTTCCGCGGCTTCCAGGCGTCGCGGGGCTGCTCTACTTGCGCTGCTCTGTAATTAAAGGAAGACCATGCGCCTCTTTCATCGTCACGTGATCTTTTATCTACACGAGAAGAAATAATTCGGAGAGAGACGGCAAGTTTTGTGCTGTCGTTTTTTTTTTTTTAATATATTTATTTATCTGATATTTTAGGAGTTAGTTTTTGAGATCTTTTTATGAAGGTCCTTTTTTGAGATCCTTACATACCCAGATAGACATATTTCGGTTATCGTCTGCATCGTGACTAGCATAAGTGCGTTAAGAGGTGTTCTCAAGTATTTTGTCAGGGCGTCTCAGACTAGCAGGGACAAACTTCACGAAAGTGTAGAACGGGTTAAACCGAGCAGAAAAGTCCTCTGCCATTTTACGAACAACACGCAAAATTTCGAGTTATTGATTATTGAAAATGGCCACGTATAGAGGTTTCTTTAATTAAGAGCTAAAAAAATTTGCATGTTATTTGCAAAATGGTGAACTTTTTTGTTCCGAGTGACTTAATCTACAAGTGTACGATAGCTGTTTTTCTCAGCGACAGACAGCCAGTATGTTGAACTTTGAACGTCGGACTTTGAATTTGTTGCTAAATACAACAGCTGTTATATATACGGCAGCATTAAAATCTGTTTCTAAATTATTTTTCCCCGCGCACCACAACGTAAATGCTTGGAAAAAAAAGGGAATTTTCGTCAGTGAAGAGATATACCGTGCACACAGAAAGGGCTCTCTTGTCCCGTTTGCCGGAGGCCGGTGAGAACCGCGATTATTTCAGTTATTGTTCAGCCTTGAGAGCTTACAACCGTATTCACACGGACGGCGGTCGCATCACGGACACGGAAACATTTCCTTTTTCCTGATAAATGGAGCATTCCACGTGCGAACGTAACCGCGTCGCGAACGTCGTGCGAACGTTGTGTTGGACTGTGGCCTGCGGTTCTTCGTATGAAGAAGGCGCTTCTCGACAGAGTGAGTCACGAGTGAGGAGTTCGAAAAAACACCGATGTAAACAGAAACTTCTGAGCCGGCCTTGAGATCTGCATACGAGCCGCATAATTATCGTGCCTGCGTATTCAGCTGAAATTAACATAGGCGGCACCGCGCTGCTCTCGGCCGGTCCGAGATATTTTATAAGTATGTCGTTGAACATCGTCGTTATGTACGAAGCCGACTCGCAGTTTCTTCTCCTCGGCTCTCCCAAGCCAAACGCACGCGAGAATATTTGCCTTACAGAACATTCGGTCCGTCTTGCACTTCTAGATTTCCGATAAGGCTGTTTGTTAAAATGGAACTTCGACTGCTTCGTTGCGCAACGAGCGATCGCTGCCATTAAAAGCGAAGTCACGCAGTATTAAGTCACAAGGTACTTTTTTTTTATAACGACTTATTTGTAACGCACCACTCGAGATGTTAATTGATTTACGTTGCATTTAAAAGTGACACCAAGAGTTCGACGGTAATTCAGAGCTTGAATAAAAAGCTATTCTACTTTAAAAGAGGTTGCATGAGGTGAAATGAATTTGATAAGAATTCGGTGAAATTTGCATTGTCTACATATTGAAATATTATCTAATTCACTGCTCATGGAATTAGAAAAAGATCGATCACTCGAGAACTGAGATATTTGTAACTAAAATTGACACTTTTTACAAGGGTTCCTTAAAAAATTAGCGTGCTATTTTTAATCTCTATTTTCTGAACCAAAAATATTAATTTAATAAAAAACTATTATGGAGATTAATATGCAAATTTATTAAATTTTCACACAAAAGAGAGAGAGAGAGAGAGGAAGAGAGATGTACTAATACGAGGAGTGTTCAATCGTCAGAAACGGCGCACTTCCTCTGAATCACAGATACTGTGGGCACACAGATGGTTTGAGTCATAAACGTTTGCAAATTTATAACATGCAACACTTTCTTAAGTACTTCGTTGTACGCGATAGATCAGTTCGAAGCGCTTTTTTTCCTTCTTTCTTCATGCATGTCGCCCCGGCGGGGGAATTAACGTCGCGTGCGACTGATAATAAATTTCATTAGGCCGAAATCTATGCAGTAACAACGGCTGGGGCAGTCGGGTCACCTGACAAGCGCGATGGAACATGTATTATACGTATGCGGCGCGCATTCGAATTCAATATTGATATTCAAGGCGTTTCGCACCCAGCGGGCACGATACTGTTTTCTGACTGACGAGCGAAATTCCGTCTTGACATAGGGAAGTAGGTGGGTATATAGGACACCCGTTGTAGCTCGAAGATCCGTAAAATTTGAGACGTTTAACTTCCCATTGCGCGCTTACGTTATCATCGTTATCAGCGACGTAACGCGGAAATTATGTGGACCCTAAGCGTGCAAAATTTTTATATTTCATTCGGAAGACGAGAACAACCCGATATATGAAAAATCCGTCTCTCGTATTCTTCTCTCATCGCATCTGGTTAGTCGCTTATCTGTCTCTTGCGAAATCCTCGGGGGCACACGACAGAAATGTGACTATCCGGGCTTACGTAACGGCGATTCTCATATTATTATGTTCCGCTGCAAGTATACGTTTTCGCGTGACATAAGTCGCTCGTTTCTGCTTTTCTCTCTCTCTTTATCTTTCTGTCTCGCAGGCGTCGACTAAGGATAGACTCTCGACTGAATTATTCAATATTTCCCGGTGTGATGGATTTGTTTCTCCTGTTACTACGCCCGATCATAATGCGGATAACGCGAGAAAATCGTTGCCGGATCCGCAGAACCGAGAAGCATCCTCTAAAAGCTATTTTCCTGCGTACATTTCGTTCATCCGAACGAACGTACATCGAGAATGTATCTCTTTTTCTCACAATTTCTTTCTCTCTCTCTCTCTCGACATCTTTTTTCGCATTATTTCGATGCAAATTTTACTCCGGTTAATCTTGTTCCTCGACACGTGTAATATACGAATATGTTCGAACGCTTATTCGGACCCGTACCGGTACGGAGACGAATGACACGTGTGCGATTCTTCGTAATAAATTCTCCTCTGGGAAATACATTCCGCATAGAAATCATGTCGCTTAGTCAGGTTCTGATAATTGCCGGCCTGTTACCACGCTTATTCGTATTACAATCGTTGCGAAAATACGCGCGGCAGTGACTCACCTATCATATACGCGTACATACGTTCCATGTACGGTGGCCGTGTGTCGGCACACATCGTAACGCGGCGGATGAGCATCGCGACGGTGTACGCCTTGAAACAATAGGCACTTTAGACCAACTACCGCTGTATTAAAACTCAGCGCGGTCGGCGGATACGGATGCCAGGCTGAATATGTATCGGGCTTAATTTGCCTAACGAGTTTTATTAATTATCACTTCCTATACGGGCTCGCTCTCGCGAGCACGTTATATCGCCGGACTAATTGAGACGAGTTGCCGGGCATTGCCAATCACTTTGCGCCTCGTTCATTATTTTTGTGACCGGAGACACATCTTCTTTCGCCGGGAAAGTTCTCTCTCTCTCTCTCTCTCTCTCTCTCTCCCTCTTTTGTGAAACTTGCAGTTCCTCGACGATCCCCGGTAAAAACTGACAGCAAAACTCTATCGATGCGCCGTAACCGTTTAACAACTCAATTTACTGTTGAGGTAGCCGGTCCGTAAATTTAATTTCTTAGGGAACTTCTCACATTTTAATAGCATATTAATTTTAAGTACAATTTACACACGTGTAAAACTGGAAAAAGTTTGACCGCACCAAAGCTGAGGTAACTGAAGCCAAAGTTCGAGCAAAGTTAGTTTGCATGTATCACAGGTACAAAAACGGCTTCCCGTTTTTTTAATACTAGCGATCAAATTACTTTTACGGTTTTAATGAAAAACGAGAAGACGATAAAAGACTTGCAGAAATATTATACAAAAATCACAAGATCCTTAACTATCTGATTTTCCAGAAATTTATATGTAAAATACTCAATTTTTAATAATGATTGAAGTATATAACAACTAGCTTGTAAAGATTTGGTAATATTGCACGTGTTATATTTCCCTTCGTGCCTCTCGACTAGACATTCTTTCAAAGACAAAATGGTTAAATAACCGTAAAAATTTATAATTAACATTTTAATGCCCGCACGTCTACGCAGTCAAACGTCGCCAGGGGCCGGCAATATTTTTGAAAAATTAATTTAAGAAAACTTTATTAAAATTTGCTGTTTACATTCATAAAATCACTTGTTTACATTCATAAATCATCACACAGAGAGTGTGGTACTGGCCAGTAATCTTCAGCGGTAGCATCACACACATGTTATGTGAACGGACAATAACAGTTGTTCCGGCTATCACATACATGTTGTGTGAGCGGCCATTAAAGTGTTAACATGTAAAAATACGGAAGGTACAGAAAAATACAGAAAAATCTGACGTCACGATCATTTTTTTTTGCGTCTATCGGTGTATATATTTTGCAAATATATGCTTAAAATGAATGATTCCAGTCCGTGTTGTACGCCAAAGCGCGAGAAATAATGATTTCTTTGAGTTTTTAAACTATATGAGTGTCAAAGCTGCATATCATTAATTATGTTTATAAACATTTTTGCACAGATTGCCGAGCTTTTTCGTATTGTATTACCCGTTGCCTTTCTAAAAATACAGTCACGGGCCAACTGCATTAATGCAAGAGTACAACGCATGAGAGAAATGAAATCTCTCCGTTTCGTACATTAACGTTATCTTCGACGTTAACGCTATCTATATTGACCATTATATAAAAAAAGTCTCCACGTTCTCCTCGGAAGAATGTCCGAAAGCTCAGCTTGGCGTGCACGAAATTTCTATTCCGTACTATCGCCCTGTCCCATGTTACTTCCACGTGTATCACGAGTGCGTAGCAACTCGGATAGAGAACGCGTTTGACTTAACGAGCGTCTGATGAACGCCGCCCCGCTCATGAATGCGCTTCATTCATCTTCGCAGGTTGACGGAGCCTACTGTGGCAGCTGCCATGCCAACGTACCACAATGCGGGTGGTGGATACCCGAACGTGTCAGCGCCAGCGCGGCAAGCAAAGCTCGACGGCAATCAAAATCATCATACTATCCCTTCAAACGTAACGTCCCATCCCCTCATACAAAACAGCACTCAGCAGCACAGCGTACCTTCCAACCTGACTGCAGGTAACATTCCGTCCCACCCGGTATCGCCGACAATGACCACGCATTCAAGCGTCACCGCCCCGGTGAATATCACGACGCACATGAACACCGCTTCCACGCCGGTGATCCTTACCTCAAATGCCATTAATCCGGGCAACACCACCGCTTTGCCGGTCAATCCGAGGCACGAGGTGAAGCTGAACGCGATGCCGTATGTATCTATCTATGGTTCAGCCCGATACACGTGACCATCGACGGAGAGAGAGGGTCGTTGTGTCCGGTTGTGTCGCTTTAAGGGGATGCCGAGGCCAATGACGAACCCGATAAGCGCCGGTAACGTCGAAATGATCCTCCAAATGTCACGTTACATAAACACTGATTATGCTAATCTTTTTGTATATTTTTTGTACAGTCATATGTGCCGTACCATTTCCTAGATTGAATATTTTTTACTATTACTATATTCGTAAAGATTCAAATGGAATAATTCATATAGACGGAATAAACATGTACTGCAGCTCGCTTTCTGCCGCGAATCTGCCGTCAGATTCTGTCGACAGAATAATCGCAGATCGCGAGCACAGATGTCATTACGGATCTGTCGCCAATCTTTCGTCAGACTGCCGCTGCTAACAGGTTGCCGGACTTATCATTACGGCTAGCATTATTTTTGCGATTTTCTACCTTATGCGTTATGCATAAGGCTGAAAATTGTGTGGCTCTCCGTCTAAGGAATGGTACAGCGTATCCGGCGCCGATCGTATATATAGATCTTACGTAAATGTAAGTGCGATGAATGTGCGCGATTCTGTTTCATCATATCTAACGGGAAACACTTAAGATTTATAAGAATTGCTCCACAAACTATTTGCACCTTTTTACGCCTCTAAATTTTAATTGAATGGTGTAAAAATGTTCATTGACATTCATTTTCACGGTCGAAGCATATTCGTGACGTACAAGCTATAGGATTTCTACGTGTCGGGCAAATATTTACGTTAACTGACAACTAGGGGTGTCAATTTTGAAATTTCGAATTATTTTCGCTCATATCGAGCATACTTTTATTATGTGAAAGCATTTATAATCCCGCACAGTCAATGGGACGGAAATTTGGCAAAGAGAAGTCACTATTTTGCCGGCGAAGTTTTCAAGTATGGCATCCCCTGAAACGCGACACGCAACTGGAGTTGTCGGAGACGGAATCGGCGGAAACGCAGTTGCGAGAGGGGACAGCAACGACAGACTCTCTGGGTCGACGTTTTGCTCATTGGTCCGTAACGAAATTGTACGGTCGTCTCCTCTGTCCAGATGGTTTCACGGGAAGATATCGAGGGAAACGGCGGAAAGATTACTGCGGCCGCGAGAAGACGGCCTATTCCTAGTTCGAGAGTCCACCAACTTCCCCGGGGACTACACGCTGTGCGTCTGTTACCAAGGGCGCGTGCAGCACTACAGGGTGAAGTACAAGAACAACCAATTGACGATCGACGACGAGGAGTTCTTCGAGAATCTGGCGCTTCTGGTGGAGCACTACGAGCAGGACGCGGACGGTTTGTGCACGCAACTGACCAAGTCACTGCCGAAGCAGGGCAAGCAGGATTTCTGCGTGGACCCGAAAGCGTTCGTGGAGGCCGGCTGGGTGATTCAGACTCACGACTTAGAATTAAGAGAGTGCATCGGAAAGGGAGAATTCGGGGATGTGCTGTTAGGTGTCTATCGGGGAGAGAAGGTCGCGGTGAAGATGCTGAAGGATAACAGCGAGGCGGCGCAAAGGTTTCTCGCCGAGGCGAGCTTAATGACCTCGTTGATTCATGACAATCTGGTTAAGTTACTCGGTCTCGTTTTTAATAATCAACACATATACCTGGTTACGGAATATATGAGCAAGGGATCGCTGGTGGACTATTTACGATCGAGAGGCCGGCTGCACGTCTCGAAGAAGGATCAGATTAATTTCGCCTAGTATGTATGCAAGAGCCGGAAGTATGCAAGAGTCGTTATTCGTGACGGTTATCGTAAACCGCCGCATCTGCCGCGGTTTAATTGATCGGGGGCTTAATATTGCAGCGATACGTGCGCCGGTATGGCTTATCTGGAGTCCAGACACGTCGTGCATCGAGACCTGGCGGCGAGGAACGTTCTCGTGGCGGAGGATAACTCCGCGAAAGTATCCGATTTCGGCTTGGCGCGGGACGAAAACTTTTCCCTCGACGGTGGCAAGCTGCCGATCAAGTGGACTGCACCGGAAGCTTTAAAACAGAGCGTAAGCGTGCGAATGATCTGCGTTGCCGGCGGATTGGGGGATATAGTTGTGTAATTACGTATCACATTGCTGTTTCCAGAAGTTCTCAAACAAGTCTGACATGTGGAGCTTCGGAATTCTTCTTTGGGAGATCTATTCCTTTGGTCGCGTGCCGTACCCGCGAATTGTAAGTGTACATGTTTAACGCCGAAGTCTTCGATTGGTGTACGACACGCTCGATGCGCTTGTGTCACGTTTCATTTCTCATTGTAGCCTTTAGCCGACGTTGTGAAGTGCGTGGAAAAAGGATACAAGATGGAGCCGCCAGACGGATGTCCTCCGGAAGTTTATGATATTATGAGACAGGTAGATTATTAAATTTCAGTCTCTTACATATACACACACATGTGTTGCATGTCGTATCTTATTGTCGACATTGTTTTACCGAGTTATGTGTTTGTCTCTCTCTCTCTCTCTCTCTTGGTAGGCATGGGATTTGCAGCCGGAAAAGAGACCGAGTTTCCACGATATAAAAGTGACACTCGGCCAGTTGAGAGCTGAGTACACCAAAGGCGTGAATTAAGAAAGAACTTAATACAGTTAGGAACGAACTTAGCGAGTGGGACTGAATGATGTCTGAATGATTTCTCAATTTTCAAATGAAGGTAGTGATTCTGAATATTTTTATTAGATAGATCGAGAGAGGATATAAAAAAAAAAGGGAAGAAATGAGAGACAGGACTTCTATTGTACATTGTATACAAACATAGTATTCGCTTTGCTTATATTTATTGTTATTTTAGTTTTTTTTTTTTTGAAAACGGGGAGAGTTTTAATTTTTATATAGCGATATTTTGCACAAGCATTACCTACGTCAATCGTGCCTTTGTCCAAGTTGACGTTCTCGACTAGGAAATTCAACTTGCACATGTGAAATCCGGGTATATTCGGAATGAAATCAACATAAAAGATGCATAGTATCTGAAATAATCGCCTACTACACTTAACTTGTAATAGCCATGTTTCTTCGAAGTCTATTGTGGCGATGGTAAAATTAGCTTTGCGACGGGTTCTTTTCTTTTTTCTAAGTAATCCAAGTCTTTTACATTGCAGCACAAATATAACTTACACTAAATTTAGATGATTTATTGTGTGCATAACATGCTACATTACCTGCTTCGTAATCTAGTCCATTTTACCTTTGGTAGTGGACTATTACTTCGTTATTTGTTGAAATCCTATAAGAAACTTTTATTCAAAAAAAGAAATTTGTATCATTACAAATGCGTGCGATTCGTTTCAGCAATCATAGGTTTCCAAGGTACTTGTTTAGTTATTTAAGCTCTTTGATCAAAGATTTGTCGTAGGAAGTATTAATTTTTAACTAAATTATTGCAATTACAGCGCACCATTATTTAAGTTGTCTCAATATATTCGACTGCATTAGTGGTGTAAATGTATCTGTAAATATTTTTGTATATATTTATCCATCAAAAAAAAAAGAAACATATTTCGAGAACAGATGATATTGGTTGAGATTTAACGAGAAATGTCCATATCTTTTTTTTAGACTTAAGAATAATTTGTACTATGAACGAATGTCTATACACACAATCGCACCACGCCAAAAAATGACTATCACTCGCCGTTCGTTATATCTATATTATTGACGATTTCGTAGGTCGAATAGTGTGTAATTATTCGCAACACCATTTTTAACGTATCGTTCATTTGACATGAAAGATTCTGCCAACAGTAACAACGGACTAATCGTGACTGCATTTGACGGCCGTATTTCTCTAAATGGTAGCTACGAGCTGCGCGGAGAATATCAAATATTATTTATTCTTTAAGGCACAGCGAGCAACATGGTCTGTAAAACTGTAGATACTAAATTCTTCTACGTATGATATTCTTGTTCGTACGATTAAAAGAGAAATAAATTTTCCTAAATTGAATATCGAGATATCAAATGGTACATCTATGTAGCGCGCGGTCGCGTAAAGTGTGTACCGTGAGTGAAAAATTGACTCTTGTATTATGCGGCCCGCTTGAGTACGCTCTTTCGAAGATGTGTATTCAGTTCCTCGAAAACGAAAATCTTTTATGATAGAAACCGAGACTGTTGCGACTGATTGAATACTTCACAATAATAGGTTCGATCTTTCTTCTGCGAGCATCTCCTCGGTCTGCAGTTAGACGTAGTTCTGTAAGAAATCTAGCTAATATTTAACTTAAGCGCTCAGTCCGTTTGTAACATTGATATTACGGTATTTATGTGTCGAGAGGTACACGTACTAATTAACAACGCGTATCATAATATGGCTCTAATCGATAATTTGGATTGCTTTTTCATTGCGAGGATTCAATATTTGCATGTATCCGGCAAATAACACGAACACGAATTCTTCCAGACATGATGGGATTTCATGTTACTTACGTCAGTTTTATCTCCATTTTATACGCGACGCATTTCGATCCAAAATGTAAAGCAACTTGTTATTCATTGAAGAAGAACACTATAGGACAGTTTTTGTGTGGTGTGACATTGTTACTTATATCGATGTATTTTGACATATGTACGCGGGGGGTTCCGTTGTTGCGATATTAGTTTTCTTACAACAATATGTTAAATCCGTTAATTCTATCTCCTACCGATAATCGCGTTCGATTATATATATATATATATATATATGTGTGTGTGTGTGTATATATATATATATATA
>NW_014554446.1:2760427-2790407 GCF_001313825.1 Dinoponera quadriceps | reverse complement strand
CTCATTCCAGGATCCGTGAACAAGCGAGAATGGAAAACGGTATTTGTCACATGTCTCACATACACTCGCAATCAAAATCGACGCGCGTAGTCCATTCCGTTTACAACGTGAACACATGCATATGAAGTATCGGCTTAAGTTCCCTCGCGTGATTTTGCGCGATCTAATTTATCATTTAGCATATATATATATATATATATATATATAAATATATGCTAAATGATAAATTTAGATCGCGCAAAATCACGCGAGGGAACTTAAGCCGATACTTCATATGCATGTGTTCACGTTGTAAACGGAATGGACTACGCGCGTCGATTTTGATTGCGAGTGTATGTGAGACATGTGACAAATACCGTTTTCCATTCTCGCTTGTTCACGGATCCTGGAATGAGTGACTCGAGAGACACTGAAATTTTATCGTCGTACTGTTACTATACCGCAATTCTAAAGATTCTCATTAGACAGCTATAGCGACGAATAGATCACTCTGTGACGAAAGAATAAAAGTTATTAATAAAGGAAAGAAGTTACACTACGTGCTTGATGATTGCGTACTTTTAATCAACCATCTCCAGCGGATAGAATCTCGTGAATAACGTAAATAACATATTTTTGTAATACTTCTGATGGTTTTAACGCTTGTTAGTTACTGAATATTAGTAAACACGCGCCACGGCCTCCGCGCATATTCGTATTTATTTTAGTTCGCAGTCCGAGATAATCGAGGACATTTATTACGCGTTCGCTGTTTGTACATCTCTGTTTAGTAAACACGTTGTTTTTAATGTCATTGTGCAAATGTTTATTTGAAGTTTGTTTTTTGCAATCATTGAACTGTTTCAAATTCATCATAATGAATTCGTTACCGCATTCTTCCGTTTCTTGCTTTCCGCTTGTATTGTTCCTATCACTTGTTTCCGTAACTTCCGATAATGCCCAGAATTTTTCGCTACCCCTCAATTTGCATGTTTCCCCTTCGATCGCTCCTGTATTTTCGTTTTGCGTTGCTCGATAAGATTCGAGTACACCGTTCCTGGCATGTTTAAGAAGAAAGAAAGGATGCGGATGATTCTGCGAATTTACGGATTTTTTTAATCGACTACGTATCAGAAGGCTTCTCCGGATCTCGTACAGCTGCCCGAAATCACGTGGTGGGGAGCAATTTGATCTATTGATCAATAAACATCTCGTGTCGGCTTCTCTGTCATCGATTAGCGAACGTTTGATTTTACGTATCCTTCCACGGTATTCTTCTGCCGCGGAGACTCGGAAAAAATTCGCGTCGCAAGCATCGCGTTTTTCCGCGCCACCGTAAGTCCCTCGACTCGGGTTGGAAGGACGATGCAAAGTACCAGCGGGTGGATCGTGATCTTTTGAGATCAATTCGGATCGATCGTGCGCCGGGGCGGCTTCCTTTCAGGATATCAATTTTCCAACTGTCACGTAATATCGCATCCGAGCTGAGCAACCTTCCGTTCAATGCGATTATTTTATTGATAAAGGTGACCAGACGGTTGCCGATAAGAGAAAATATCTCTGAAATAAAGCTGCTGTCGTATTCCACATCATCCTTGTAAAAAGTACCCGACGAATCTTTCCTGACATCGTTGCAGCGAAATAAACATTCAGTAGCCGCCATTCCCGCATTCGTTATGGGATTCGGACAAGCTCCCACGTCGTTTCCGCTTTTTTTACTATCTGCGTGCAAAATTTAGATTAGGCTTATTTTCATATTCGATATCTCCGAGGAAACTAATATGAGTTTTATAATTATGTTTCGACGCAATCTAATTTAAATTATATAATCGCAAACTCAATAAAATGTAAAAAACAGCAGCAAGAGTTTTGTTTTAACGCCAGCGGAAAGGCTAAAATTTTAACGAAAATTTGCATTATAATCTTTGAAAGGCCGCTATTTTTTCAATTTTCAGTTTTTAATATTGTTTGTAGTTCGATTGATGCACCAACTCATATAAATTAAACCAATTTTTTGTTTTTATGCTTTAGATCAATCAATGGCTCTCAGTCGCTTCACTGGGTATAGCCGGCGATAACAAGAAATACCATCATAATCTACAAAAGTCAATAAACATTTATAAGAAAAGTTGCATCTTAATTGCTTCAATATTTTTTTTTGTAATTCTTGAAAACGACTTTTTTCCGACCCAGCAAGATAGGAGACCCCTTTAATCCAAGATAAATCGATGAAATCACCTGCCATGGATTCGCGCTTCAACGGCGGGAATGCGTTCGCTCTTAACGCGATGGGCGTCTCGTTATCCTCTTTGAGAGCGTCGGCTGCTATTTGGCGTTGACGATCAAGGACGCAGAGCTTCGGGAGATCCGATCCCTCTGGCAATGCATTCTTCGCATGATCTCTTTCTGTAATGTCGCGCGCAACGGTATGCCCCAGAAAATTGTCCGTCGAGCTGTATTCACGTAATTTTTCAATATCCGGCCGGGCGATGTTCGTCCACTTGTTGCCGTTTTCTCATCGATTTTTCGCTTCCTTTGACATTCACGGTTTCTGTCGTGCACAATGTCCGTGAGAAACGAGACAATATGAAACCTGCGCTATTTCCGCTCCCCGCTAATTGACGGTTTATTCGCGCTCTGCCTCGTCGTTTCACTGACCGATGATGACGGCTAAGTCACGCCGCTTTCATCCTTCGATCCTTCTTCCGTCTTTTCATCCTCGCCTCCTTTCTTCCTCCGTTTCAGTGTAATGTGCAACGACGAGGTGTACGTCACGTCGGACGGTGACGCTCGCTCTGTTTCCGGTGCGCTTAAAATTCGATCTTCGTCCACGACGACCTCAGCAGCACCTTTCGCCTCTTCCTGCGCGACCGGCGAGAAACTTCGCGTGCTCTCGGCCGCCACGTTTTCTTCCTCAATAGCCTCTTCCATTTCCTCTCCTGAAATCGTCATTTCGACTGCCGCTTGTTTCTCAGACCGTCGCAGATCCGCCGATCTCCCGGATCCCTCTCGATCCGTTACTCGGCCGGCGATCGCATCTGACGACTTACGAACGTTAAGGGTAATCGTATCGCTGCTCCCCGATTCCACTAACGTCCTCGCCGGCTCGTAGCCGACGTTGATGTAGGCTTTGGTCGCCCAGCGTTTCACGTCACCCTCGCGGTACGGAGTTCCCTCGTGCGACACAGTTCCCCGCTGTTCTTTTCGCGCGATGACGACGTTCACGCGGCTGCCCGACGTCAGTCTCGCCGAGGACACGTCCTCCCGCATTTCCCCCTCGACCTTCTCACGTCCCACCGTCGTCTCGTCCATCTTCCCGACGGCTATCCTCGCTCGGAGTTTTTTTTTAGCTCCGTCGACGTTCTCCTCCGACCCGGTCTTGTCGGAGATCTCCGTGGCGGTTGATCGCTCCGTCGCGGATCCACCACCGTCGCCTGTACTCTTTTCGACGCGCGTGTCCTGAGTTTTCGTCAGCGTAGTCTGGCTGGCAGTTGTTGTCGCGAGATTGCTGGTTGAGCACGGCTTCAGCAACAGCCGCTTGGGACTTCGTGGTTTCGCGATGAACGGATCGGGCGACGGATCCGGCGGCAATGAGCTGTACAGCCTCTTCGACTCGGCGAGTCTCCCCGCGTCGCGGAGATCGGAGAATTGCTGCACGATGCGCGCCGACAACGTCGGCGCCGGCAGCATCGCGCACCGCCTGCGCTCGAACTCGGCCTCCACCTGACGTAGCTTGCTCTGCACGTTGCACAGCCGACTCTCCGCGATCACACGCTGCGAACGGTAGGGTGCGAAATTCACGTTTACCTGCTCGTCACACTCCTTCTGCCGCAGCGCCGACAGGAGGTCCCGCAGCTCGGCGTCGGACCTCAGCGCGAGCACCGTAGGATCGATGGGCTCGGCCTCCACCTTGGCGACCGGGAGCGAGAGAGACGCACTTTGTAAGTCGAAGGCGCACCCTGTTGAACATTCCCAGGTGGACTTTCACGGAAATCCACAGGAACTCATGCGAGAATCCGTATAGGATGATAACAATCCATATAGGGTCCACATATGGTGGTGGAAAGGTTTATATATTATAGGAACCCACGTAGATTCCTAATAGGATTTGGATTTCTAATCACCATGGGTAACCACGAGATCCCGAGATGGATTTCCTGTGTGGATTTCCACCTGGTGATTTTCAACGGGGTGTGCGTGAGGATCGTATATAATTTATCTAATAAGAGTGTGATCGGGCAAACTTCTGCTTGAAAAGCGTTACATCGGAAAGTTTTGAACGAACAAATCTCAGTCACTGTCTGTCTTTCGCGGCGGTGGTTGAATGATTTACTAATATAAAAGCGTTATAGGATTGATTGAGTACTACGCACGTGATTATTTTTATTTTTTTATAATAAATGACTCGAAGGTTATATTGGCGCTCTTATTAGACAGCTCCTGTTAGACTATCAAAAAGGCACGAGAGAAACGTAAAATCGTTTTACACATCATTACCTCCATCCCGACTCCCTGAGTCTCCATCAGTCTCCGGTTGACGAGACCCTCGACCTGCGCCTTCAGCAGATTCATCTTCAGCTGCACCAGTGTGAGGATCGGTATGACGTTGGCCGGCGGATTGGCCGTCATGTGCAGGTTGATCAACGCGTTCACTTGCTGGGCGTTCCTCGACTCCGACAGCAACTGATCCTTCGTCAAGGTGTTTATCGTCTTCTGCGCTCTCGCCATCGTGTCCTCCATCGTGGTGGTCACGTTCGAGCCGGGGATTTTGCGCAGCACCAGTCGCGTAGCGGCGCATGCTATGATACCCTGCATCGACAGGAATTGGGAAGCCAACGCCTGAAGGTGTAACGAGGACGGGCAGTTCCTCCTCGAGCAGATGGTGTCGTCGGTGGTCGGCGTGCAATGATGCTCATCCTGATCGGCGTCGTAACTGCAAGTACCGACGCGTCTAGCCTCCGAGAGCGAGTCAACGTCCCTTCTTCGACAGCAACCGCAATTCGGCGTCGCCTCCCTGGCGCGAGTAAACTGATCGCAAAAAGGAAACGGTATGGGATAAGGGTAAAAAGGTGGCGGGGGATAACAGGCGGCCGGGTAAGTTAATCCGCCCGGTGGATACGCTGTTGTCGGCGGGGACGTCATCGACTGAGACGGAGTGAACGTGGACGGCGGCTGCGGCGGCGGCTGCGGCTGCTGCTGAGGTGCCGGTGGCGATTGCTGACAGTTGCCCGGCAGGATGAAGACGGGCGTTGCGTTATTGACGCATGCACGAATCTGATCCAAAATATTCAGTGGTAGCTGGGTACAGCTGGGATAACTCGGCGGTGACGAAGGGTTGCAAGGGCTTTGGAAGACGGGCTGGCACGGATTCGTTATTGGTTGCCCACCCGGTGTACATTGGTGTGTTACTATATAGGTGTCCGGCCGGTAAACGCGGCTGGAGGGTCCTTACATAGGTAGGAGAGAAGTCAGAATCAAGCAAACAAACGCGTCTGACGGTCATGTGGAAAGTGCTCGTTTCTTGCCATGAGAAATAACTGTTGGATGTTTTATAAACAGAATATTTTACTCGAGAGTATGAATAAATATTTACACATGCGGATATTTGTTGGATTTAAATGTATGCCTTTAGATAAAACAACGGGGATGGAAAAAGAGAAAGATAGATAGATAGATAAATAGAAAAATAAATAAATGGAGAGAAAGAAAGACAGAGGGGGAGAGAGAGAGAGAGAGGGGGGGAGGGTACGTTTATAGTTCGATAAACGCTTCGTCATGGATGAATATAGTTCAAGTTGAAATTATTCGCTGCTTAATTTAACGTTTGATTCATACGTTCGACTTTGTACCTTGAGAAACTCCGAAACATGGACCGCATGCTGCAGTTTGCATTTGCTGAGTATTAGTTTGCCGTTGTTGACATGTCGGAAAATTATATTGACTCGTCTGCACGGGTACGTTCTGACAGGGCGTGACCTGTGACATCGAGGCCACGTTACAGGGTAAATTAATCATCGATAACGGAGGGGGGAGGGTTAGATCATTGATTCGCTTTAGTGAATTTAGATTCCGGTTGCAGCTGCTCGGCCCATTTATTCTCCACGGTGATCAATAATGCATTATTCCGCTCGGTATAAGTTGACTCGCAGTATAAGAAAATTGCATTACTTGAAAATTTGGATTTGAGATGTGAATAATGGAAATGTCAGGCACGGAGTGGTGTTCCGTGCTCCTATAGTGGCTTCGTTAGGATTTGAAGTTGCAGCAACGCGTTAAAACATTTTGTCGCGCTATCGATTATTTATATCGTTGTTTGGCAGAATCTGTCGATGTGGTAAATATAATTGTGCAGCGTCACAGTCGGTCACAGGACGGTTGCAAGTTTCTTTCTTACTTCTTCTTACATACTTCACAACATACGAAAAATACGATGAAGCAAATCTATGATTCACGAATATGCGCAATAGATGGCCAGACAGTTGCCAAAATTAAATATGTATATATCAAAATTACATATGTGTATGTAATTTTGACAGCTGCCTGACTATCTGCTGCGCATGTTCGTAAATCACCGTTCGCTTCGTCGTATTTTTTATGTGCGTTTCGAAACATAAAAAAATTATTGCAACCGTCCTATGACTGAAATAAGCGAAAGCAGAACTTTTAATATCATTTATTATTATATTATTTATTATTACCGGACTTACGATAATAATAGGAAATAAAAAAGTAATCAACCTTGCAGACCTTTCCTAAATGCATTTATTTGATATCCAAATATGTTCTCTTACAATTATTAATGAAAGTTATATACATACTTTTTTTTCATTTCTCTTTATTTAATACATTCAATTAATAACTTAGTAATTTATAATATAAAGAATTATTTCTGTCACAATTTACTCCAATACCAACTTATCTCACATATGGGGCTAGTTGTTACAAATGTCGTCGTCTAATATTTCTTATTGGGTAAAAAACAAATTATACTGTAAATTAAAAAAATATTTTTATGTAGTATAAGCATATGTCTGTTGAAAAGTTCTGTTGCGATGCTTATCCCGTTTATAAGTTGCTCGTAAAAAAATGTTTAAAAAAGTGTAACAACCAGCTCCGGTCTCGCCTACGTATATATTTGTCGATTCTGTTATCTTTAATTCCATGCTTTTAAACCACTTGCCGTGGGAACTTTTCATAGAAAACGTCTTACGTCCTCGTCTTTGAAGCCTCAAGTTTTCTGCGAGAGAAAATTTTTCTGCCACCGGTTAAAGAGGAGTCCAACGCTCACGCGTCAACCGGCAGCAATAAATCCGTTTAGTTACACAGATCCGATTAGAGTAAGTAATTTCTTTAACGAGGCTGATCTAACGTAATTTAAAGTTACCTTTCTCACGGTCGATATCTTTTTCCGGATTAAATGCCGATGAAAATATACTTAACTGCGAAGAAGAGAGAGACGGGCTACGACTCTAATCGGTTCGTCACGTCTCGGCGTAAACTTGTTTGTGACGTCGTTAAAAGCCAATGAAAGCCCTCTTCTTTATCTCGAGAGTGGGAGATACGGCGTGCGCTATGATTCTCCACGCAGAGCATCGTTCATTACGTGCAGCTGGCCCCTCGTAACGCGGACGACGCTAAATAGGAGCTCGTGGTAAATACTGTGGTATCGTGACTGCCATTACGCGCGTGTGACCTTTCAACGACATATTCGACGAGTGATAACGTATAACAGATAATGGCGAGCTTGGTGAATAACTTAGTGAGGAGAAAACGCTTCGCGATCTCGCGATTTGTGCCATTTGCATTCTAAGAGGAGGGAGAGAGTAATTAGAGTTCGTTACTATTGAGAATCGTCGACGCCGACGCTCAAAGTTTTCGTCCGAAATTCGCTCCAGAATCTCGACGGAACGTCCGTACCTTTTCCGTCTCTCTGTACAGTTATCCGCACACCATATGTTCGACCGAGCATCGTTCGTCCACGCGATTCTTTGATTCCCACTTCCAAAGCTAACGACATGGTTGATAAATGAAATTCCTTTTTCATCCCTCAATTATCGCCCCATCGCCCGTTGAGACTCGTTGCATTTTCGTGACGATAAACATTATTAACGCGCGGCACTCGTCGCGACAACGTTATTATTAGAATGAGTACGCGTATGCACCCGCGTAAAATAAAAAAAAAAAGAGAAGAGGCGAAAAAAAGAAAAATCCCTCATAATTCTCGACTTTCCGGCTTTAAGCACGCTCGCCAGTGCCGGTGTCCTTAATTGCTGCCGTGTTTTATTACAGCGATATTATTTTCCCTTTCGCCATGGCCGACCCAGATACCCGCGCGGCGCATGGTCCGCAGCAGCGGAACGTCGACTTCATAAGGGAGGAACTGATACCGGAGATGGTCCACAAGCGTTGTTTCTGCGAGCCCGGCTCCAGAGAATTCATCGAGTTCGATTCCGCCGACGTGGAGCCGTTCGATCTGGGGGTCGACTACAGAACGAGCACGTTCCACGAACTGTACCGTGTGACGGCGCGCGTGAAATTCTCCGGCGAGACGTGCAGCTTCTCTCTCATTGTCAAGCTGCCGAAAAATTCCACCGGCTATCCGTCCGGCTCGTCTCAGAACGAGGATATATTCTACACGGAGATGACACCCTACTACGGCACGGACGGCGTGCCGAAGTGTTACCTGTCCGACTTGGGTCGATACGGCCGGCCGGTCGTGGTGTTGGAGGATCTCGGCGCGCGAGGTTACGTGCGAACGGATCGTAAATTGGACGAGGATCACCTGAAATTGTGCGTTAAAACTCTGGCGACGTTTCACGGCAAGGGGCTGAAGCTGAAGGCGGAGGAGTTTGACATCTTCCGGGAGTTCTATGCGAAACTATCCGACGCGTGCTTCGATTCCATCGTGCGGTGCCGCCGAAACGCCGCTAGGTAAACGGCTCGCTTTGTACCTTATTAAAGATAACGAAACTAATCGTAATCACACAGACACACACATATACGTAACATACACATACGCTCGAGATACCGGCGAGCGAGCGATGTATAAAGTATCGTCAATCTGCTTCGTTGCTTGCAGGGTACTGGACGTCTTGAAATTGTTACCGGAGCCGGCACTCGTCGAGAAAATCAGAGGAAAACTGAGCGAGAGCCCGTTGGACGTAATGGAAAGTCTGACAACGGAGATCAACGACGTCTCGACCGTCTGCCACGGTCGTTTCTCGCGGGATAACGTGTTGTTCAGATACGAGAGCGGGAAGCCGTGCGACGTAAAGGTGATCGATTGGCAAACAATGAGGTACTGCTCGCCAGCGATCGATTTGGGCCTCGTTCTCCTCGCCAACCTGCCCGACGACGATGAACTAGCAAAAGCTGGGCCATTCTGTCGGGATATTTTGCGGCTCTATTTAGACACCGTGAAGCTCGAGTATTCACAGGTGGCACGCGACCTCTTGGAACGAGATATTATCGTCAAATTGCTGTTTGCGTACATCGTCTTGTGCACCGACGAGACCATCGCGGACGACGAATTGCTGGCGATGTTGCGTGTACTCTGTGATCTGGGTACTTTCAATTAGAACCGTACCGTGGGTGGTATCTATTTGACCTTTTTCTATTCTACACATGGAGAAAAAATAATCCGCTGGCGCGGCGAATTTTATGCAGTACTTATTATTATGCGAACAGAACGATTTGTCAAGAGTATTAATCGCTAATCGCTGGACATATTTTGTTGTGAGAGCAAATTAGTAAATGTAGGAAAACTATTTTGTACTAACAGCAAATTAACGTGTCCCAAAGACAAATTCATAAAACGTTCTATCTTGACCATAAATATGCTTCTGTTGTAATTGCATTAATAAAAACGATTCGCTAATTTGATTGTACCAACTGAATTTTATCGTCGACGTAACGAGTATGCAGTAGCGCAACGATGGTTTCATTACATCAAAATTATTTTTCTCCGTGCACGTCATGCGACACATTTATCGCACGCGTTGAATTTCCCTTCTATTTTCGTCGCGCGCGCCGATACGACGACGCACGCTGAAGGGAGAATAATCATCGGCAGATTTGAACGAGGCATATTTCAAAAGTCGCATCGCGTTGACGTGTCGTACGATACAAAGAAACACTACGCATTCTCCGTGCTCGAACTCTTAGGGTATAAATTATTATTACTTAACTCGCTTGAGTCTTGCAACTTTTATTTCAACAAGTGGGAGAATTGTTGTTCGCGATTGTCAAGGAGCACGAACTAACCGCGCCGTAACAGACGTTATTAGTATTGTTCTCTCGTGCATAATGGCATAAATTAACGTCGCAGTGTGTACAACGTTATAAAAGCTTCGTTTCCTCTCTTCGTCTAGGCGTTTCCTTTTAGATAGCTCATTACATTTATACGGTTGAGATTGGTTCGTTCCTTTTTTTCCTTTTTTTAACGAGACACATGTACCGTGCACTGCAGCTGCTGCTGCTACCGCTGCTGCGATATATAGCGCCGCTGTTACACGATGAAATGCAGTATGGCTTTGCTGCTTGGAAATGCAACTCCATATTGTTACTTCGGATTACGTTGCTCTCGACGCTGATTACCTAGTTTTATATTTTTAGATTTATATTCGCGCGCGCGACGTCTATTCTCTCCTGTTATATGTATAATCTGCGTTATGAATTTCTCAAAATCCCTGTTAGGATAATTGCGAGATATAGAATATGGGCTTTCAGAATAAATGACTATGTAAAGAAACACGTCGGTATAGAGAGAGAGAGAGAGAAATGGAGAGAGAAGGGAACAGGAAGAGAGAAACATTTTTGTTGAAACAGCGTTTTAGATGACAATTATATTTTTAAATTACTTGTGATTAAACTTGCAAATAATTCGTAATCGTCAGCGTAATTAAATTGTGCACAATCACAACCTGATTAAAGGAAAAAACGATATTTTCAAATTGATACACAATTATTAATTTAAAGATATCATTATTTCTGTTCAATATTTATTCCTCTCAACTCGTGACAATTATTCTTGAATAACAAAAATATTTTTCACACTACTATGTAGTACTTCTTCGTGTAAGCAAGTTTTATATCTTCATATAAGATTGCATATTCTTGCTTAATATGAAAATATGAGTCTTGAATTGACACTAATTGTTTTTCCATGCTAAAGAAACCACAACGATTGGGCGTGCCTCCCCTTGCGTAATTCTCTGTCTCGAAATTATCCTGTACATTTTGTTCGTCAGGAAAATTATAGAATTATCTAACAATGTTACCGTGCGCTTCCGTTCACTCCGGCGCGATATTTCTAGAAGATTGCGGTTGAATTCTCATTGGACGTGAGGGATTCGCTCGCCGGTGTGGTAAGGATACCCAATATATAACGACCAGTAAAAAGATCAGGATGAAGGCAGAAATGAACATCCGTCTTACTCCACAAGTGGACTTCACTGCGGCCGTTATGATGGGAGCGCATGCCGACAGGACTTCCTTTGATGCAGCACATTCCTGCACTCCCGTCGGTGCATCTTGGCTGCCGTTGCACTGGCAATGCGTCTTCGTCGTTGCCCACCCCATTCGGAATTTGGTAATTTGGACAGTTTCGGTGCCGAAAAATGTGCCGGATTAAAAATTGGAATTGATGCCGGATTAGGTCGGATCAGTCTGTCCCGGACATGTCAGCGGACGACAGCAGATCGTCCGACTTTCCACGTAGATCGTTAATCGATTATACATGTATATTCGATAAACAAGTTCGAAACTCACTTCAGCGGATAACTGTATTACAAGTTCAACGAAAGGGGAATCCTTTAAATGCACAATACATTGATCCGGCTTAACTTTGTCGGATTAACGGTGAAAAATACATAAAGTATCTTCATGACAAAATTCGAGTCTGGATTCCGTAATGAAAAATGGAAGAATTGGATGGCGGATCTCCATAATCTGCCAATTCGGGCTGCACGACAGTCACGTCCCCGAGTTCCCGGGCGTCGTAGCGCGCGACCCGTGCAATTTTCCGTTTTGCCGTCGGTCGATCTATTTTATTAATGAGCCGGTGTGAACGAACAAATACAAATGAGACTATTCCCATGCGCGATGTTACCGCGGCGTCAGGTGAATATATTTGGAGGTGGCCGCCCAGAGCGGCGCGCAGAGAGATTCGCGACGGTTCGGAGAATCGTCCGTTGCAGAAACGGATAGAGTCAGAAGTTGGGAATTATGTACATAGTTGACGACCCCCTCACGGCTTTGGCGTTTGTCTATCTCGGCGCTACGGTACAGATGTTTGCGGCATGTTGATCGCGGTCCAGGCGCATATACGTATAGAACATACCGGGCGCTTCTTACGCAGGCATAATGCATTCGACTGCGTTTATGTTCTCGCCTGAACAACTTGCCAGGCATACCGACGCTTCAGTTTCACAACCGCTGAATTTAGGATCGTTTGCTTAGCCGCCACTGGTAAACGAACTATGCGCGACGCATTCATCTTTATCACTGTTGTCTCTCTCTTTCTCTCGCCATCTCCCCGTTTTTAAAATTAGGGTAAACCGGGGTAATGGCGGTCACCTGAGCGGATATTTTCATCAAACTGGTAAGAAATGTCGAATTCAGGATTTGCTTAATGGATACCTTCTAATATTTACTGTAATGCAGGCTGATAAAAAAATTTCCATAAAAATATGCACCAGAGAGACAATTGAAAAAGCGAAAAATGAGATTTAAACCGGGATTATCTCGATCTCAGAGTAATGTCGGTCAACGATGTTTACAGTGTATAAAATCAGAGAAAATACATATTTTACTGAAAATTGAATATATTTATTAATTTGGCGTAAATAAACGTACCGATTTACCACGCTTCTTTAACAACGATCCTTACGATCAGAAAACGACAAAACAAACTTTTCGCAATAGTTCAGTCGTAAACAACATTAAGATAGCGGTATTTTGTCTGATGCTTCCTTCGGCCTTCTACAGAGGACGGACACTTACAGAATTCAATTCCTACTGACCACAATCGAAATATAGAGGTGACCAGCATTGCCCACCGACCGGTATCACCCTATTCAATTCCTCTACATTTTTTTGCCGAAATTGTACCTAGATTAGTGTAACAATAGATTTTCCAGCGAAATCGCAGAATCGGTGCGATAACGGTCCGAATTTAATACCGATCCTAAAATAAAATTGTATCTCGCGCGCGATTTTGCGCCAATGTAATTTTAAACTGTTCTATTTGGGCAGTAACAAACCGAAACTAGATCGTTACTTTATATATGAGAGAAAAAAATTTTTTCGGGAATGATAAAAGATGCAACGCGATTGTTTTGCAATTATGCTACATTCTTGTTTAAGTAGCCCCAAATTTGTCGTCCGGAAGAGTGGGATTAGCTGGCGAGAAAAGACAAACACGTACCGTGCAAACGTGTTCTTGCGTAACACACTGTTCCCTCGCAACGTTTTATTTTCAGAAGTCCCGAGCATTAAGGAGGCAGTAAAAACAGCCCGTAAGTAAAGACTCACTTAACGGCCGACAGTGACGTCCCGAGATTGGACCACCGACAACGTCGACGGCACGATCACGTCTATTCTTCTCATCTCGGCTTCCCTTAATTTCTGCGTGCAGGGCGCGAAAAGGTAAACGCGGCGCACCCTAACCTCCTCAGGAGAGTCGCGCGCGCTTCATAATGAAGCAGTCTCCGTGGGAGGTAGGCGTTTTAATATTGCAGATAGGTATTAACTTATGTCGAGCGGGTAAAAATTAGCATTTATGAAAATTTTATCAACGTATAAATTTCCGAAATTTTCGAGATAACCCACGGTTTTCGCCGACGCCAAACGCACACTCGGTGCAAAAACGCATGAAAATAATAAGAGCATCTCCCGCAAAACGCATCGACAGCTGAACATAACCCACGCTCGTCTGCATAGAGTCCGGCTGAAAATTTTACGGAATCGTTAATTCCGGAAGTCGCTTCCATCGAAATATTTCGAAATATATATGACCGACGGCACGAATGCGCGAGCGACCGGCAAAGTTATTATTCCGGCGAGGAATGCCGCTCGAAAAATTTCCAAACGTTCGCGCGTGTTTCTCACCCTTGGCCCACTAAATTTTTCACACTTGCATACCGGCATTATGCCCGGGCCCGGCATTCTTCGCGGTCGAATGCACTGACAGCGTGCTTGCGTGAGGGATGATCGTAGGCTTTACGACGGCCATGAATATTTCGATAGCACATCGTTTATCTCTTGTTTCGTCGTACATATGTAATGAATAAACCGCTATCAATAACGTATCGGTGAAAGTTAAAATAGCGAGACGTTGTAAAACCGTTGTAAATTCAATCGGACTCTTTATAATGTTTATTATGTAGTAAAATGTTAGCCAATGCCAAACTAAGGCTATAAAAAAGTAGATACTCACCATGCAAAATGAACAACTGGTTCCTTGTTGAAGTATCTGTTACCTTTAAGAAACTAAATAATATTGAATCTAAAAGAACATTAAAAAGAATTCCAAATTATCTATCTTAGAAGATTTATACGTGAATCGGTCAATATCCATAAAAATTACAGACAAAACTAGAATCGTTCCGTTTAAATCAATATTCGTCGTTTTAAGCTGATATTTAGATAGTTATAAAATAGCTTTTTGATACTTTCCGATTTAACGAGGTACTAGCCGAGGTTCGTATCTTTCAAACAGATTTATTTCTTACTCTTTTGATATATTCATAACTTAAAGATTAAAATTATCATATTGAAAAAAATGCTTTCGTCCAAGTAATTTACTTGAGATTCAAGTAAAATAATTATGTAAAATAATTAAGAAGTATTACATAATTCTAGTAAGTACTCTTTTAAATTTAGAACTTTATTTTTATAATTTTCATAATTTAATTGTTTCTTCTCGCCAAAATTTAAGAATGGGCAAGTCCCTCCACCTCCCATACTCCACCTTGCCTCCCTTAACTACGTCCATAATTATTTGATTTAAGAGACTAGGAAACAGGCAATTTTTACTTGATTCTAGCACTTTTTCTCCATACACGGTCTGAGGTTCTCTGCATTCCACTCGCTTCTCCAAGAATAATCAAGAGTTAATTCGCGACGCCGAAGTTATCGGGGAACTTTACACCGTCAATAATTTAATAAAAACATTTTCATCGGATTTTAAAGGGGGCCGGCCACATCGTGGACTTTGCGAGAAGGAAGGTGCGAGAAAAACGCGTTCGTTCGTGCGCTCGTTATTGCGAACGAGCTGTATCGCCGCGCGACACATTGCATTATACGCGGCGTTAAAATCGCCGTTATCGTTTTACGGAATTTACGCGCTCGGCGAATGCGGGCGTGCCGTGCGACCGTAACGAGGAAGGTTCTCTCAGGTTTCTCGCGGGGGTGGCTGCTAGGGTGGATGGGAAACGTTGCATGCCTAATCAGACAACGACGGCAGACAGTGCTTTATGCGTTCGCTCCATCCGCAGATTTCCGTTTAATAACGTCATCTGTATGCAAAAGTACATTATCTTTAGCCGTCTCTTATCCGCCCCGTCCCGCTGAAGAATACTCGTGCATTTGTGCGGCTTCTTTCCCGTGACGCAGCCGCAGTGGCTTGTTTAACGCGCTCGTTAAAGCGACTATCGCGCGCTACTTTCGACGATTGATCTTCGAGTCTCTTCGAGTCTAGCCTTCGCGTCGTACACGAGTCGTTGCAACGTGGTACCTTCAAAGGAAGAAAGGATAAATAGGGTTAAAGGGACGAACGAGCGAACGAGCGGATTTTCAACAAGAATGCGAGTCTTGCTTCTCTCTGTGCTCCTGCGTATGAAAAATTGATTATCGCGTTAGCTAGTGTGAGGTAATTAATTTATGCGCAAAGAGAAACGCTTTGGTGCGCACTCTTGAAACTGAGAACGGTTATAGCATCGGCAGTTTATAATACCTTTTTTACGTTGTCTTGTGTAATCTTGTTAAATTTAATGAAGCTATGTAACAGATTAGCACCGTGGATAATTCCTCCGGCATGTCCGTTTTTCTTTACGTTGAATTTTGAATAAAGTAATCTAAGTAATGCGGAAGAAAGTTCCCGGCTTGATATCATCTACTACGGTTGGCGACCATGGGTCTAACGTCTACACAGACGAGCTAAATTTAGGTCTTAACCCTTGCCTGGTCTTGTCAAAATATGTACGTCGGGTAGCATCACACCTACGATCTTAATCCGACGGTTATCCGGCGCCAGTAATTTACGTGATTTGATTGTTGCTGTACGACGAAATTCACGCTTCTGTAAAGTGGATTTTTTATTACGCGTTATAATCGAACGCGCTAAAATATTGTTCATCTAGCGAAATTAAGTATTAAATTAATAAAATAATTAAAATATATTAAAATATATTATTTTATTAAAGTATATTGTTTAAAAAAGTAAAGTATAAGATGTAAGGATTTATACTAAAAAATTATCTTCTTTAACTTTCCGTATGATTCGTTATTTTTTCCTAACGCTGATTTGTGAATCATTTATTAGCAGAACCACTTCTCTAACTATGTATAAGTAAAACAAAACCGGAGAAAAATATTTTGATATTATTTCAGATCTCTATTTTCGGTTATAAAAGTTGTTTAACTTTTTCTCTGAAAAAAAAAAACACGGAGAAGAACATACGATTTTTCTACTCGAAGAAAAAAATTCATAACTTTGGAAGGTGTTGAACAAAATAAAAACCCTGTAAATTGATATTCTTAAAAGATGGTCCATCATAAAGAAAAATGGTTTAACGATACCTGCTAAAAAAACACAATTTGAACAAATGAAAATTGTCATCCAACTTTTACCTTAAAAAATCTTTATTTTGAATAAAATAAACATAAAATAATAAATTATAAAAACATAAATATAATGGTAAATCAAAGTAAAATAACGTAGTTTAAGACAAAATTCAATTCTCACATTAATAAATACATCCTATTCATAAATAGGTTATATGAGAAAAATACTCATATTTATAAAAAAAAGAAATTTGTAATATTATGTGGGTTATTTCAAGAACACTTGTGATTTTACGTGCTCGCAATTTCTCAGTAAATTGATGAAAACTATTACTAATACAAGTATGGACTCTCCTTGTCGCTTATTTTCTTAAACAGAAATTCCAGATCTCGTCTCTAATTCGTCAAAGTTAATGCAAATTTATACTGTTCCCCAAGTGACCCACGAACCACACGGAATGTTAATGTGATTTCGACTCGACGAATCTAAAAAGCGGAAATAATATGTGTTATAAATATATTGTAACATTTTGTTGGTGAAAACTATTTATACGTTAACATTTTTAAGATAACAAGGTTCATATAGATCGGATCCGGTAGAAGTATTATGTTACAGTTTTTTCCATTAATTTCTTCGAATAGGCACTTTTTATTCTCACAATAAGTTAGAAAATATTTAAAAGTAAATAAAATAGATCGCAAAATACGTAAAATACCTGTGTTAGAATACGGATCTAACTAATCTTGTTATTCAAGGATTAATTCAATGACACGATTTAACGAGCAAAAATTATTTGAGCTTACTTGAACGGAACACACAGAAAGTTGTTTATCCCATACGTGAAGGTCATTTGAGTCGCGCAGTGGCGACTCAAGCCGTTACAGTTACGCGCGTTACAGTTCCGCTTCGTCTCGCGCCGCGATTGCAAGGAAGCGTGATACGGGTCCGTTGTGTATTGATTGACACGCGAAATCGCGAGTCAGCCGCGTTTCTTTCGATCGATTCGTGTTCTTGTAACGAGCGGGCGACCGATAAGTGAATCAAGTGCAACAACAAGTGAATGTCACGAACGATTGAGCAGTCAACGAGAACGAGCCAACGGCGTCTATGGCGGATCCCCGGTGAGAGTGATTCAGCTTTGTTAATCTCAGTTTTCGTTCATCTGCTCACGCCGGTTTACCTTCATCCAATTATGATTTCGCCCATCGCAAAAAATGTCGTGCCAACGTCGAAGCATACATTAGATATGTCGTTTAATCGCACTTCCCTCACTCATGAGATGCGATATGCATATATCAAGATGTCCGAAAAGGACAAACGAGAAAAAGAATCGGTCGAAAAAAGTGTAGGAAGTGCAGTTAAGGGAGAACGGGCGCCAAGTGCATGACGGATGCGAGTGACGCCACGGCAACTTCACGCCGGTACGCGAACGTAGTTTCGGTTAGTTTCTCGATGCAATTACACGAGCGCGACGTAAGGCGGTGAATGATCGTCGCATATCGCGGTAATTAGCGCGCGGAATCACGGATTAGCGTTTCTCCGTTCGATTCGTGCAATAAGCGAGCGATGAATGTGAGTTCAATAAGTGAGCAACAAGCGACTGTATCGATCAATGATTACATCTGACCACCGGGTGAATATCTCTTTGGAGTTGATGAGAGGCGGATGAATCAACGGTGTCAGTGGTGAATCTGCGATGAATCGACGACAAATCGACGGCAAACCGGTGAGTGATACGACTATTACTAACCTCGATCTTTCCAATCGTGTGTTTATATCGTGCGTTCTTTTCACATAACCTTGTTTCGCTAATCTTACTCTCCCAAAATATCACTCTAACGTTAAGGCGTACGTGTTTGACGCTGAATGTATGCAACGAATTATGTTACGATGATGTCACGCTGATTTTATGCTAACAGTAATGTCGTTCGTGTTTGTTTTCGCACAAATCAGTGTGTATCAATGTCACGCCACATTTTTACACTTCCTACTTAGCAGTCAGACTTAAAAGATTTAGAAAAAAAAACCGGTGGGATTTCTGCGAATTAAATTTCAGCATTCATTGTGCAAGGCGTTATTTTTTTAATTTAATTTCAAGTAGAAGTGTGCCGTAGTAAAAAAATTGTAATTGGGAGGTTAGATCGAGAGATTAAATGTTAACAAAAGATAAATAAGATTCGAGTTTAAATGTTAACAAGATAAATCTACGAAATCAACGTCACAAATCAGCAGAGGAATCCGTGGGTGATCGTAAAGTAAAACCGGGAACCCGAGGGGATTCACAATCGCAGCAGCACGCCTTGTACATGTGCGACTACGATTTCTCGCGTCTAACGTGCCACTAAACTTAACGGCAAGCCGTTTCTTGACGCTTTTGCGCTTAACGAAATCTGCAAACTTTAGAGCGACGGCGTTACGCGTCGAGTGAAATTTACACGCCGTTAACCTTTCGCGTATATGCCTCTTCTTCATGCGATCGCACTCGAGACAGGCGACGCGGCGTACGATCGTCGCTTGCTGGGAATTCGACGCGATTCCCGCGCGATGAGCCATCATCGTCACTCAAGATCTCACGCGTGCATAACGGCGTGCACGGTATTTACCCTCCCGAGACTCCCGATATTTTTGTTTTATCTCTCCTCCATCAAAACGCTCTTTGGAATATCGTTGCGAGCGTCAAACCCGTCTTTCATTCTGTCGAAGAAATATTGCGACTTGAGTGTGTATCGCCTTAATTAAAGCATGGCACGTATGTACGCGTGAAATTGATCTTGAAAATGTCGTTTTTTACGGATAGTTTGATAGCAATCGCAGGAATTCCTGAGATTTTTATGCTACTCTGACGCTCTTAAAGATAATTTGCGTCTACTTAGACGGCCTATACACTAATAAAAATCTACTTTGACAATACTGACATTTTTTAACTTCTCTCCTGAACTTTTAATTCTACAGGTTGAATTTTAATGCTACCCGAGGAGATATTTTAGTTCTGCATTATGTTTATTTAATTCTGTATTAAATCTTCAGAAGTCTTCTATTGTGCTCCGTTGATATTATAAATGGAAGTTATTTCTGTTTTCTCTACTTGAAGATTTAAGAAGATTCTGGAGTCGTCTCGTTTTATCGCAAATTTATTAGTACTATACTTGTTACTGGCTGCACAGAAAGTATAGTATAAATAAAAGTTTTTTTGCATAATTACAATACATACGTTGATAGGACAATATTATATAGGATATTATATATTATATAGGATAATATTAAGAAATTTATCAAACAGGCTGACTCAGGATTTCCTTAATGTACGAGTAAAATTTAAGATTTCTTCCTGAAAGTCTAAATTTCCTTTGTAATATTAAAGAGCACTAATGGTGCTCTTTTAATGTTACAAATGGGAAGTTATTTCCGTTTGCTCTACTTGAAAACTTAATGTAGAACTAAGTAGACTTAATGTAGGACCAAAATTTCGATTCGGGTGTCTTCAACAACCTATTTTGACACTAAAAGAGCAATTTAAAATATCATCAGAATCAAAATAAGGATTATATTATATTATTAGAATTGAAATTGAATCTATTCTGCTATCTTAGCTCTCATTATATTGTAGAATGCTGAATTCTTTCGAAAGCAATACGTTCACACGATACTCATTGTGCAAAATAGAAGCTACCAAAGGGTCGCTCGCGATGTTTCGGACGATGAATAATGACGCTTTGACAAATGCAACTCGCGCGCGCTTTAATCCACGACGCGCCCAGAGGCGACGGATTCGTATTCCATGCGCGACTTAATCGATAAATTATCGAGAGATTCATAGGACCCCGTGGCGGTTTTGCGACTCGCGTAATTCAGCGATTGCTACACCGGTGCCGTCGCTAGAATGCATAAAAAACCAGCGGCCCGATATGACAGCCACTCGGCGCGATTGTACGGCACACCTGCGATTTGTTTCCCGTTTAATGCAATGCGCTTTGCCTCGACAACGTAGTGGGAATTTTCGGTCGGCTCGATCGGCCGCCTACAAACGGGAAAATCGTCGATCGCGTTGTGGGCACACAGGCAGACAGGCAGGATGGAGGGAAGGGCTAGGAGAACACGGTAATTCGTTTCGTATGAATTGATACCGGTTAGCTCTGTGTCGCTATATGTGTCGCGGGATATTTGTAAATTCAGTCCTTTTATAAAAAAAAGTCTTTTTATAAAACACCGCCTTTAATGCCGGGAGCGTTTTATAAAAAGACTAGGCTTTTTATAAAACGGTTGAATTTACAGAGATCCTGTGTAACGTGTGTACACAAACGCCTGTTTGCAACGGCGTTCGCCTCCGCTTTTTTCGCACGTTAGGATTTTTGAAAAGAAAGAAAGTAAAAGGTGAATTAATGCTCGACGAGCGTTGGCCGATCAATCGTACGGTCGCGAAGCGTTTGCGCCATTTGACTATTTATTCAACATTGGCAAGTAAGGTCATGTACATAGAAAGAGCAGGGACAGATGTACCTTATGTATTAATCGCAAGCTCCGGCAAATTCGTTATGCGTTGAATTGCGGGGCAGCGTTATGTGCTCATATCCTCATCCTTTGATACGCGCTATTTACACCGTGGCGACGTGCAAATATCGGTATCGCTATTCCTATTTGCTCTCCGTTTGTCAATCTGCACGAACGATAGACCATTACGTGCATCGGTTACGACCGGCCTATTAATTGCTCAGGAATCAAATTACAGTGCGATAGCTCGTGAACAGTTTAAACAGATTTCTCATTAATCCGATTTTAAGGACGTCTGACGTAATACCGATGTTTTATTGTCGATTATCGATACTCACGTCGCGGTACTACTCCATAATAACGTTTCGTCATTCAGCGTGTCGTCTAAAGAGGGATAACTCTGTTACACTCTGTTACACGAACCTAGCGGAATATATATTTTCCCCGTTATTCCTGAAGATTTCAAATATTCCCTGCAGCGTGCGATGCAAATAATTAATAGCTCGGTTTAATGAATATCTCGTGCAACGTCTATACTTTGTCACACAGGTGATCGGCGCTCCCGTCATACGTGTAAAC
Organism: Dinoponera quadriceps; assembly: GCF_001313825.1. NCBI lineage: Eukaryota > Metazoa > Arthropoda > Insecta > Hymenoptera > Formicidae > Dinoponera > Dinoponera quadriceps. Next base: position 2,768,575 of record NW_014554446.1, on the reverse strand, counting down.
AATTAATTACACGAGGGTGTTTTAGAATGTACCGAAAAATAGCACGAAGAGCAAATATTTTTTACTCGTTCCGACACATCCTATATAATTAATTGTTGCATGCGAGACGAGCGACGATTAATTCTACGTGAAATATAGATTCTACGAGAAGCTAGGAGCTCTTCTTTTGTCCCGACGACGTCTGGCGCGAAAGTCTAATAAATTAAAGGCCGTCCCGATCGCTCTTCCCATCCATGACTTAGAGCGGGTCAAATTCTTCCGCTATATCGGCAGCGCGGGCGCTGCCGAACAGGACTAATTTGAAAATAGAAATGACACCCACAACTGCGTTCCAGTCAACCGAAGGAATCCCTTTATTACATAGCACGCCGTAGAGTATTGCGCGGTGAGGAATGCCCGCCTTTTTAGCGATAATGACGATGCTCGGGATACCGGATGTCGACGGTGAAGGCAGCCGTTTAGTTCGCCAAGACAACCCCGACGTAATTCATGGGGATTTATCGACGGATCTCTCCAGCGTTTAATGAAGAAATGATGCACGCCCCGAAGAGTCGGTTTACCGCTCTCCGCGTACCCGCTAATTGCCGAATGGTCGTAATCGGCCGTAATGTATCTCCCGCGCATTATCATCCGATAAAGCTCGGAATTCGCGGAAACGCACCGGGATATCTCTGACCAATCGGCCGTGTAAATAACCGAAAGGAATCCCCTTCGAGCCGCGAATTATTCGACGCGATCATCGCTCGTGAACGTATCGAGATTTTCCGAAATGTTGAACACAAAATTTTTTACTACGCAATACATAAACATTCGTGGTATCAAGACGTGAAGACAATAGTCCGTGTGATATTTTAAGATTCCCCACTGGTCCTTCAGGTTCGACAAAATTTGCGGAATTAATGTAGAAGAAAAAATTTCGTCTCGGGATCCTTCACAGCACGAGTTTCGAGCGCGCTTTGCGTTTTGCACTATGAGTGTCGAGATGTCTCGGGAATATGTAGAATGGCACTTCGAGCCGGATCATTTCACTCGCACGTTTCCTTCCTCCCACGGAACAATTACGTTTTATAGCCGGCGCCCGAAGATGAAGTGACCGTAATTCAGTGGTAGACGACTCTCCCTCGCACTTTTCTCCCACTGACGAGCCGTCTTATTTCCGTCGGCAGCCCTTGCTATTCGTCTCTTTTCCTCTCGTTTATCGTGTCAGTCAGTTCGTGGTCGCGAATTTCCTTCTTCTCCATATCGAACAGAGACGAGAAGCGTTTAATTAATCGACGTTTTCTTTGATTAACAATGCCATCTTCTAAAATGTTATCGCGAAAAGTTTCAACAGGACGGCCGTCTGATACGGAATCGCGTGAGCAGCTTACGAGCGAATTTACTCGCTTACCGTGTGTCAACTGTAACGCATCACGCGTTTACTCTCGACACTTTATCATTATATACAAACTGCGGGATTTGAGATATTTTTCGGACTCAAAACGTGCTACATGCGTTTAAAGTTCTTTCTAGGGGATGAATCAGGCGTATATTTACACCGCGAGATTTTTAACTGAGTTATCGTTTCGGTGTCTCTCGAATTAGCGGGAAAAACTTATAAATATGTAAAGCCAAAGTTACACTTTAAACGATTCGCTTAAAGTTACGTGAGTGTAATTGTATTTAACGAGCACGGCCACGCATAAAATCGTCGTTGGACAGGCTGAAATTTTTTATCTATTTCCGATAGATCTTTTCGTGCGCCGGAATATATTTCCCCTGAAATTCTATTCAGAATTTAAGTCGACGAGTTTTACGGAGTCGTTTTTAGGTACATCATCGGCCGAATATTCACGAAAATTCACTTGCATACGAAGCGAGTGGCGTGAAAGTGGGTAGTAGACGGTAAAGATAAGAGAAACTTGTAATCCAATTTTTATCATCGTACGGGTAATGAAACGGCCGTTGCTTCTTTCGCGAAAGACCGCGAGTCTCGGGCTTTTCGCTGCAATTTCCTTAGCAGCAGGGGGGGGGGGAAGAACTCCGTATATACTCTTCATTATACCGATGCACGAAGTGGAAATGTAACATTAAACATCGCAGTTAGTGGAAACTCTGCGCGATCCTTATTCCAATCATCGCGAGTAATGCTCGCGAGTATTAACAAGTATCCTCAATCTTTAATGCGGCGTGTCGTTTCGGCGCACATTCGCGTTAAATTTCGCCATTTTATACGAAGGGCTAAGTACGCGAAAAGCATCGCGCTTTCGAGCAACTCGTGAAATCGCGTTACATTTTGCATCAAAGACACCACGGATGCTTGAGAAAATTGAGCGTGCATGCCACTTGTACCGATTTTAGAAGTTACTTCAGAGTACAAAGAACATTTGAAATTCTTCTCTCCCAGATAGCTGCATGTAAAAGATACCGAACATTTCTTCTCTTAATTGTGCGATATGAACAACAATAAATTTCCTTTCCAAAAAAATGTCCTCAAATCAATGATAGATATTCTCGCATATAAACAAGAATATTATAATATTCTTAGAAGACGTTTAGTCTCGAATTGAATGCAAGCAATACTTGCATCAATACAAAATCGAGACTGGAAGTTTTCTAAAAATATTATTATATTCTCGTTTAGAAGAATATCTATTATCGATTTAAGACAATTTTTTTTTTTCGTGTACGTGGGAAAAAGATACGTGTATATGTCGCGTGTCGCTGTTTTATAAAAAAAATTTAGTCTTTTAACGAAGCTTCGTCGTTTTCGACACAGATTCTACGGATCAGATATACGCGAGCTCGAACAGCAGGAATGTTTACTGTAGACATTACGGTCAACCGTGAACGAAGCTCCTGTTATATCGTTCAAACTGGTTTCACCAGCTTTCGCCAGCGATTCGGACAAACAACGGACAACGACGGTGTCCTTTGTCGTTAAACGCTTACCGATTCCTCGCCGATCGACCGCGCGTGTTCGAGAGCCGTCGCATAACTCTGCCGCAGAATAAACAGAATAGTAATTACGAAGTGAAATAGAATTCAGTCCATGGCGTTTATCTTCCGGTGTAACAATGCCGCGTCTCTCTCGCGACGCGGAGCGCTACTCCGCTGTAATGTCATTCGCGAGCACGGCGGACATTAACGACACTTCCAAGACGATCCGAAGAATCTGGACGTAATCGTTGCCCGAGGCAACAGCCGGGCATTAACGATACTTATGGGACAATTCGAAGACATCGTCGTAGGTCCTTCCGCCGAGCGTGTAATTACGGCGGAGTTCTGTCGAGCGAGTCGAATAGTTAATCTTTCTTAGGCGCCACCGACTGTATTAAATAGCTCGCTCGTTTTCAACCTTAACTGGACTTTTTCTGCTTCTTGTAACCGCACTCTAGAAAGAGTAAGAGGAGAGAGAGAGAGAGAGAGAGAGAAAAAGAAACGTCAGTCGAAAAATTCAGTTCCTCGAGAGAAACGTATGGAAATACAGAGAGAATCATGGTTCCGGGTGTTTTCAAGATAAACGAAACAAATAAAAATGTATAAATCCACTGTCGGGTCGAGACTCGCATGTGAGATAACATGGACCGTCCATATTTGTTTAAACAATTTTTATTTAAAAAAATACAAGCTTTACGGCATTACGCGAATGTTATTGCGTATTTATGTACACATGCGGCAATATTTTTTTTATAACGCAAATTTGCTTATTAAATGGTGCATCACAGCGTCGTTTCAAATGATTCGAGGTCCTTGATTGGATTTATTTTATTTTATAACTCGATAGAGTTCATTTTGCCGGTTACATAGATATATAAGTGGGTTAGCGATAATTTTCGATTTACACTTCTCTGACTTCCTACGCAGATATTGCGTTTTTTCCTCTCTCTCTCTCTCTCTCTCTCTCTCTCTCTTTCTCTCTCTCGCTCTTTCTCTCTCTTTCTTTTATTATTTATTACAAATGCAACAGCGTCGTAATAAATCAATAAAACGCACGCGATTCGAAAATCAAACATTTACTCGGTTTCGATACAAAGACACTGCTCGCAGGACGATAACGCAACATGTTGAAATCGATAAAGAGATTATCTTGGAAAGCTTTTAAATCAATTTATTGTCTCGTATGTATCGCAAATATTAAAAGCGCATTTGCGATGCAGCCACGAGACGATATTAGCTATACGCATATATAGACACACAAGTGGTATACGTGGAATCGATATCGGCAGCTAATGGGAGTGTAATCAGTTTTGTGGTCATACATACAGCGTTATTCATGACATCAAATTACTACGCGACTGTCAGTGAGACGTTTATTGCGATATATACGTATAGAGAGTCGCGCCCAATTTTCCTATCAAATATCATTTTACGTACATACCTTAACGGCACGAAGTAAAATGTGCACGCGCATACACAAACACACAAACACACATATACATATGTATATATACGCGGGAAAACGGTTACGAGGTCTCGTCGAACGTCTTCGTCCGTGAAGCGGGGGCGATTTTATTACGGAGGTCATGTTTGAATGTGCAGCAATAATTTTGCCGCGCGATTACGGCAGTTTCATCATGAAACTTACCAACAGCTTAATTAGACGCGAATGGGCCAATTTAAGGTAACTGATAAGGTCACGGAAATGTGACCCCGTTCATCTAATCGTTCGGTTTTAATCAAACCGCGCTCAGCCGCGGGCTCCCCGGCATAACGGGTGCAAAAATTGGCTCGTTAATTTTAATTATTTCGTCCTGGGCCGGCATTTACGCAAATTTCCTGCGCTTGTAATTAGTCGATAGAGAAAAGTTCATTTGCGCGGGGGTATTATATCAAATTCACTACGTGCAGCGGTTTCCAGCTGCTGCCTCCGCTGGCAAGTAAAACGTTGAAAAATGCTACGTACGATAAGCTCGGAAAGAAAACTTTTATTCCTCGGCAATAGCGGTAGACACGTGAGTACGTAGTAGTCGTGGGACGTTTTAATGCTTTATATTATCTCGCGCAAGTCAAGAAGATCGTGCACACGCGAAGATGTTTATGTAGCTCACGGTTTCTCCAGGAATTTACGCGCGTGTTCGTATTTATTCAAAAGACCGCCCCGGAGTAACCTTTCGCGGAAGATGTTTCCGACGTGGAAGCTTCGACGATTTTGCCGCGGATATTTTCATGCGGCAATTTTCGTCATCGCTCTAATGACACACGGTCGTTGTTGCGGACGGTTCTTGTAATTCTCCAAAGTCCCGCGACGATGTAGCGCTCCACCTCGACGGGAAAAACAAGACAAGGTTCTGTCAATCGTGAAAAAAGTAATTTAAAAACTCGACGAGGAAAATATCCATAATTATCTGATATATTTATCGACGTAGATTGCTTAAACGAAGATTATAAGGATCCGCGGTCCATTAATGTCTTCTCGGAGGTCTATTCAAGCTGCACCGTGTACTAGGTGCATTACTTGATTAAATTGACTTAGTCCTGCACCATGAAGCTCCATTGCGAAAGTCTCTGCTTCATTCTCCGCCGGGCGAGTTCCCCAAGCCAGATCTTCTTGTAAGACTACGTTTCTTACATAATGGATACAGTTACAATGGTTACGTAACTCTTTAGAGAGAGAGAGAGAAAGATGTTTGAAGTTTAAATGTTCTTTGAAGTGCATCATGAAATTATTTTATAATTAGGAGCGTATAAATATTATGTAAACCTAAAAGAAAATTAACTCCTGTTGACGTTGGAAATGGCTTATCAGTCCATCGCCGATCATTACACAACGCGTCAAAGAATTCGGTCCCCGACAAGACAGTCCCGATTTTACGATGTTTCCGAGAATGACGGAAAAAAAAAACTATTGTGCTCGAATACACCTGATCCTTTCCGACAATGAAGTCACACGTATTATATATGCGTAATTGATAGACCTGTTTACCGCACGGCTCCGCGCGAAATGATTTATTCGCGCAGTTAATCAATTAGTTCTTCGACATGTGGCCCGTTATAACCCTAGCGCGCAATACGCGATCCATAATCACCGTCCACAAATACTTCTTGATGTCACGGTTGATTAGGCAAATAGAATTATTAATGTTCGGCCTATTATCGACGTGGAATGATCAAACAATCAACAGCTACGGTATAATTGCGCTGAGTGATAATTACTGCGGCTGGCCGGTAATTCCGCGTCCCGTCGAAGATAACGGGAAAAATTGCGATTTCATGCGCGCGGAATGACACGTCGGGGGAGAGCGATGCCGGTTTATTGTTACGGGGGGAGGGGGGCTTTATCTGCCATTTATATTTAATTAACGTTTTCATACTTTTATCGTCCACGGTGGGCAATAACGAGTGTGACATGCGCTGATTTATAGCATTTCGAACCCGTCCCCCCGCCCGTTTCCCCTTTCGCAACGAGTCTCGAAGAGAGAGAAAGAGAGAGAGAGAGATCCGTGTGAGTTTTTACGATCCGACGCGTTTAGTTCGTATTTACCAACTATTAGGTTGGTGCATATGAAATGTCGGATTCTTAAGTGATTGTATAAAACTGTATATCTTTCTTCAAAAGCTGTTTATTCAATCAAAGTATGCTCCATTCGCTTCAATACACTTCTCCCAACGAGATTTTAAAGCGTAGATGCCTGTCTTAAAAAAATTTTGGTCTTTAGAATTAATAAACTCTGATATCGAGTTTTTTAGACTGTCTTCATTTTCATGGTGTTTGCCTCTTAAAAACAGCTCTAAATGCTTGAAAAAATGAAAATCGGTCGGCGAGAGATCCGGTGAATATGGTGGATGCTGCAAAACTTCATATTCCAGTTCGTTCAGTTTCGCAATTGTTTTGTGCGATGTGTGCGGCCGAGCGTTGTCATGGAGCAGTAGCGGGCCATGCCGATTCACAAGCGATGGGAGTACAATTTGGTGTCTCAATATCGTTGTATGGTCAACTTTCATCCTGATAGCAAGTTCCCTCGTGGATACGGCTGGATCCGCTTCCACTAGAGCCTTCAGGTCATCATTATTCACAGACGTTTTGGGTCTTCCGCGCGGCTCATTTTGCAGTGAAAAATCGCCAGTCCGAAATTTTTCGAACCAACGCTGCACTTTCCGATTGTTAACCGTATTCTCCCCAAACGCTTGGTTTATGTTGCGTGCAGCTTTTGCAGCACTATTACCAAGTTTGTACTCATATAAGAAAATGACGCGAATGTCGGCAGAATTCATATCGGTAATAAACTCAAAAGAAATAAAAAAGGGAAGACCTTCGAGAAAACCTATTTTGTTGAAATGAGTCTCTGGCAATGGACAATACGAGTATGAATGAGGTTATGCCAAATACAAAAGTATAACGAAAACAGGGAGGAAAACGTCCGCATGTAAAGAGAATGCGACATTTCATACGCACCAACCTAATATTTCGAAGCAACCGAGTCGATCGGCTTCAAGTTCGATAGTACTTTTAAAGCGGGGTCGGCCACTAAATTACTTTTACTGTATCCCCCCCCCCCCCCGTTACGCTCCTAGCATTAGCTTCGCCAATTTGCTCCTCGCAGTTCCGGGCTAAAATATAAGGTTTACCGTTAAAAGGCATCGGGGTGACTCCGAATGAGTCGATAGAGGCGGCTCCGATAGCGCGTCATCGTCGTATCGGGATCGCGTGCGAACGCGATAAAAGTATCGGCGTGTGAAACGTTTCTGTTTGCTGAGAAAATGACATGGGGGAACGGCGATGGCACCGAAGTAACCGATAGAAATGACTACTGGCTACGTTTCATGCGAGCGAGCGCGCATGCACGGCATTGTTCGCATATAAAACAGTCGTGCGATCGTCATTCAGCTGCTAGCGCGGCCAGATGCAATATTATCTCACTCGGCTGCATTCTGTTCGCGTCGCCGCCGTGCCGAGATTTAGCGCGTTTTGCGCGCGCGCGCATTGAAAAATTGATTTGTATTTTCGTTTACACGCGCGGCACATTGAACGGGAACGACGACGGCCGAAAATTGAACTTTGAGACCTTGATGGATTTACATGTTTTAATCCCCGAACACGGTTCCACCATTTTTGGGGATGATATCTGCACAGGCGTTTGGTCGCCGGTGAATCCATGAACACGATCGCCCAAAAACGGATCATCCGATTATATCGAGAGGGAAGAGGGATTGCCCCCCCCCCCCCCC
>NW_014554446.1:2744174-2760419 GCF_001313825.1 Dinoponera quadriceps | reverse complement strand
CCCCTCTCGTATCCTTACTTCGGGCGACGAACGCCGGAAATTGGAGAGCCGCTGTTTTCTCGTTTCCTCATTTAAGCGCGCGCGCGCACGCGCGTTAATTCACGTAGCGCGAAATTATTCAGAATGTCGTCGTGATGTTACGGAGATTCGTTCGGTGTGATGTTCCTCGAGTTTGCGGCGACGGAGCGATCGCCCGGACCGACGCGTTTACGCGCGGGCAGAAGAAGCTCACCGGTATTTGCGTGCGATTCGCGTGCGACGAAGAACAGACAGCAGCGCGCTACGTCGCGGGGACCAGCGATTTTACTCGTCGTGCGCGTTTTGCACCCACTAAATCCGTCCGTTTCTATCTCGCTTATAGAGCGAGGAACGAGAGGGGGTGAGGGCGTGTTTCTCTGTGCGACTTCGGGGTGTCGCGACGCGCAGTGTTAGATAAATCAAGAGCAGAGGTTACCGGGAGGCACGTAGAACGTGCGCAGGTTTCATTGTCCTACTTGTCACGTTTATAAGTACACATATGCTCCGTATGCGCGTCTAGGTGCGAGCGAGCGGACGCGCCAGGGACTCGTGTGATGCGCGCCTCCACGCTGGTGTAGACGCCTTTCCTCCTCTGCACGCGTTGCCGGCTCGTCTAGCCGGATCCCAACTAATTTATACCCTGCTGCATTAATATGCGCATTATTCTATGAGGAAGAGACGGGCACAGACGCGCCTGTGCACGCGGGGGCGCGCGCACGCCTCCACACACGCTCGTACGCGCGCTTCTACGTATTACGTACACGTGCATGCGCGTATGCATATATCCCACTCGGTCCACCGAATAATTACTTGCTTTATATACGCTTCATGCACTTCAGAATGCATTGACTGACTATTTTAATGAAGGAAACTTCGACCGGGCCACGTGAGCGTTATGTTCGCGCACATCGCGCATGCTGCACGCTTTCTCTCTCTCTCTCTCGATGAGACGAGTCGGTATAGGAACGCACGCGTGGCTACGTCCGATTATTATGCGTAGTCACGCGAATCAACCGGGAGTACACCACTGCTCTCCGCCTATCTATCGCCGTTTATGTACGCATACCCGCGATTTAAGCCTCGTACGTACACTCGCGCTTCTATCGATCGTCAACGGCCGCGTCGGCGGCGGTGGCGAGGACGCTTTCGGTTCTATATCGGTTTTTCAAGTGGGTCACCGGTGACTTGTCAGTTACGCGCGTTTATCGCGCTGATTGTTATTAAAGCGCGCGAGATTAGCGGTCGATCGCGGCCGACGCTGCCCTGTAAAAGGAGACAGCACATAGCGGGACATAATAGCTCGCTCGTTTGCGATTCGAGCGTTTGCGATTTCCGCGATAGGGAAGGCTCGCGGCGTAAATTGTCTCGATTTGACGATAACACCTGCTGTTTCGCCGCCGGTACTTAATTCCATCGGCGTTCTTGCGAAGGCGGCTTCGCCGGTGATAAGATTGAGAAAAACAGTGAACTCCCGGCCGTTCGGGGTTGGCATAAATTTGACAAAATTTAGGGAGGGTTCGCGATTAAATTTATTCATTCGTCATACGGTGAAGAGGCGTTAACTCTCTGTGAAAGCTTTTGACATTTGACATTTGTTTTACCGGATCTTAATCCCCTGGAATCCTCGATTCGTCGATTTGAACTCCCTTGCCGCATAGTAAATGTACTCTCTTAAATTGAGTCAGTGAAAATGTCAGTAATTGAATCAGTATTCTATCGATAATCAGTGAGTATTCACTAGTTTTCAGTGCAAACTTTTCCATATTTAGCTCCTTTGTCTATACTTCATTGATTTTGGCCGGTGAAAGATTCACTGCAACTCGCTGTGCCGCGTCCGATAGCAGAAATATATACACACATCGTATGTGCATTCAACGATATATCATATTTGGCGTAGTTCGTATAGTAACAGACTCAAGAGCGCGAGATTTCAAGCTCGAGCCCCGTCAGAATAAACATGTTTTCCAAGTATGATAAAAATTAAATCAATTAAATACAATTAAGAATATCTCAGGCAAAATCATTGACATACCTTAAGAATGGAGATTAAGATAATAAAAAGAATAAATAAATAATATCTTTTCTTTAGCATTTCTGCAGTTACATTTATCCGATGGAAATGGTTGCTGTATAGAGAAAATATCATAGCAAAAATTACCACAAAATCTTGTAACGTTTGCTCATACCGCATTTACGACTGAAATTATTATGTGTATTATAATCATTAGTGATGTGTAAAATGAAGTACATCATTAAAGAATACAACACACACGGTAATTTCAGTTATAATTCCAGTATGCTCCAACGTTACAAAATTTTGCGGCAATTTTTATTACACCATTCCCCCCTCGTGTGCTATTAACGGACTTCCGCAGCGAAATTTTACTGATTTGCTGCACCGCTGTACTTACAATTATGATCCCCAGCGACTATTGACTACTTCCCAGTGCTAACACATTGATTGCGTTTTATGAAACGCGATCAGCTCGTCGTGAAAACGCACTCGCGTTTTACATTAAGCCACCTCGTTTTCCCGTAAAAACGCGAAGAGCCCATCTTTCACAGGGATCGAGCCCAGTTTCCCCAGTCACCTCTCGCACGATTCGATTCAAATTCGCGCGACGGGACGATCGACAATTCTCCCCCGAGTGGCGGGAATCGCTCGGTGCGGATCTCGTTTCTCGACGGCGGCACCGCGTATCGCTTTCGATAGAATGCATTCTCGCGCGACGTTCGCATACACACGAAGAACGCGCGCGCCTGCCTGCGGGGCGTCGGTATCGCGCGGCGTCCGTTGTCTTTTCTGAATTTACCCCTGTTCAATTGAATTTCACGCTTTGGTACCCTACGATCGGCCATTGTGCCCGACTCGTGACCCAAATTATTCCTCTTCTCTCGGAATGGGCTGCGAATAGTTTCCACTGCAGCCGGGACTAAATATCCACATGTACCCTCCGGTCCTCGTGTCAAATCGGTAGGAGCACCCTCTCCTTTCGAAACTCGACCCACTTTAACGGCACCGGCCAACCCCGGTGAAGATTCCGCGATTCGCTCGGGATGATTTATCGCCACTCTTACGCGGGCCGCATCGGTCATCGCGCATCCGGTGCTTCTCCCATACAGCTCCTCGTCATACGCGGTCACGTGTGTGCGCGATTCACACCGTGCATATGCACTTTCGTTCCATTCTATTAACATTCAAAGCGCGCTTCCCGCGCTTTCTTCGCGTGTCCCGCGTGTTCGTTCCTTCCGTTCGGTATCCACTCGTTGGGAAAACTTGAGAAAAGTTTGCTCACTTTCACGGATATTGGGTTTTTTCCCCGCAATATCGGTGCAATGGAACGCGCAGTTTTTTTTTTTCTCCACGAGAATTGATTTCGGCAGCAAAAGGTAAGAGGCAGAATTGCAGCCGTGTGTATTCCGCCGTATTTCATCGCGATCCTGATTTATCTCAGTACATCATACTCGCATTATATGCTGCATTGTGATACATAGAAAACATCGAGCATCATCGATGCTCCGTAATAACGCGCGCTGGACGTAGTAAATATAGGAATTTCAACGAAATTACGTTCTCTTTCTCGTCCTCCCTTTTTCTCTCTTTCTCTCTTTTTCGCGAGATGGAACAATCGAAATATCCGAACCCGTTGTTATGAACAATGTGATATGCAGTCTTAAATTGTCCTCGTAGCCAGGGTGAACGCTCGAGAATACGATAGGTTAACTTGTCTTTTTTTTTCCCTATCTCGTTCTCTGTTCTTTCTCTATCCCCCTCGTCACCGATGAAGAATAAATTCCAGAGATACGTACGACCTGAAAAATGACATCTCGAACAAATGGCGACATCCGCTATGCCCGCGGGCCTCGGGCGAACGCCTGTTCGTGCGGCATTGTAATCTCGCGCGAGTAACGATCCAATAAAAGGTGAGCGCACGAATCGTTACAGGCTGAGTCGCGAAATAATAGCGACGCAGTTTGAATTCCTCGGGCATACAAAATCTTTGAATATGTAACGTCGTAAAGCGCCCGATTATCGCGCATAATCCCCTCGTCGCGCACGTGGAGAACTTTTGTGGCGTGTTAAACCGTCCGTCGAGAATATTCCACTGATATAACAACAACTCGACAAATTATATCTCGGGATATTAATAAAGCGAAAATATAAACCGACTAAAAATTTGAACGTTGAAAAGAGGACCGTCCTTCCCGCCGTCCATGAAATAGTCAAATTACCCCTTTTGAAGCGAGCGACGAACAAAATACGGGGAACTGTGGGAGGGGGGGGGGTGATCTTTATCAACAGCCGAGCGCAAGTCGGGCGCGTAATAAATATTTGCGTTCATATCTCTCGCGCTCGAGCAGCCGTATGATTATTATATTCAGCGAGCAGGGAGACGCGCGCTTGATAACGAAATCAGCGAGAGGGATTTTCTGTAATGGAAAATTCAACGTCGTTAAAATAGAAATCATCGCTCGCGAAAATGTCTTCCGCCTCGACTCACCTCGCTGTAAAATTTATCCGTATGATATAATTAAGTGGCAGCGGTAATCGTGTTATGCACGGTATCAAGTCCTCGTGCGCCCGCGCTGGCCGACGTTGTAAAAATAAAATGCGCCCGCGGAGAGAGCGAGCGCATCGTTATATCCGTCGCGTGCAACTGCATTTCCGCTTTTATACCTGTCTCACAGTCCGCGGATAACATTGGACCGGCGCTCGCGAGGGGCAGCGGCCCTCGAAGTGAATTAATTATACCGTTGCGCTAGTTCGCAGCGCGCGTGTCCCGATATAAAATTCCGCTGTAAGGGAATGTTATTCGGGCGATAATCGCTACTGGGGGGAGGAGCGGGAGGAAGGGAAGGAAGGAAGGATCGAAACGAGGGTGGAGACTTACGAGAAGCGAAACCGAGAAAAAAGGCACACCACACGCATTCGCTATTTTCCGCGTTAAGGCGCGGCACGCGAGCGCTCTCGCCGGGCTTAATCGTTAAATCGACGCGAGAGTCTCTCTCTCTCTCGCAACTTTCCCGAAATAAAAGTTGCCGTGGCAGAAAACTTGGCGGCAACTTCCTTACGAACGCACAGCATAACAAGGATTAGAAGCGCGACGCGAAGAGAGACGCAAAGGGGAGGGGAGGGGGAACAGCTTTTGTCGCGGATCGATGGCACGAAGAGCAAGCGGCCGCTTTTTCCGGCGGGCGATCATTTTTACGCCGCCCCTTCCGCGCCCCCACTCCATAATTACGGGGTCATTACCGAGAAGGTGAGAGGAAATTTCGTCGGGTGTTGGCTTTCCGAACACGGGCGGGAATTCACGCGGCCGCCTTTTCCTTCGGTTTAATTAAGACGACATCAGTTAGGCCCGCACAATGGGCGTCCCGAAATTGATGTCCGCGGGCGGTCAAGTACGCGAGTATGCGGGAAATTGAATTTCGTACGAACGACCCTTCGTCCTCCCCCTCCCCTCCACGCGCGCGCTTGCGTCCTATAATTAAGGCGTGTAATTAACACGGTCAGATATAATCGTTGCTTCGTCGTCGCGCGCGTCGGAAACAATCCGCGCGTCACGCGGATCTCACAATAGGCATCCCGCTTGTCTCGCGCTTAGTCGCGACGAATTAAACTCCCTCGTCACATTAATTACCGTGCACCCGGCGAAATTAAGACTTCGCTTTTAATTAGATACCGCGAGATCTCGGCTATAACAAGCCCGCCGCGGCTTTCGTAACGCGGAAATAAGCTGGAATCGCGTCCTCCGTGTATCCGATATGTTACGTTTTTAACTCTTTCCGAGATAAGGAAACGATATTGGAGACTCCAGCACAGACGTTTCCGTGAAACCGAACGTCACAGACGGCGGTGTCGTATCGTTACATTCCGCGGCGGCAATCCCGCGTCGATCCACGTGCGCTCCTCCGTAATGCCTCGCGAAAACTTTCCCACTTCCGCGTCGACGCGCCGCGTGTTTCACTCCACCGCGTCTTAAGACATACTTTAGACCGATATCCGCACTTTGATCCTCCGCCCTGCGCTCTATCATATCCCAATACGCGGCTCGTCGAACTCGCCTCGCTCGATCGGCCGCGTCCCGAGACGCGAGTTTCATAAGCGTGTTCTTTTTTTCTTCGGCAAACAATCTTTCGCGAAGTTTCCTCCTTTTGTCGTCCCCTCCTAACCAATCCTTCGTGAGGAAAATGGCTCTCGCTATCGGAGGCACCTGTTGGCCGACGACTACCAGAGAGAGGAACTCCGTCCGTCTTCACCATAGCGGGGGATATTAATTGGAGATTAATGAGGAAAGGCTACATGATGAACGCGGATGCGTACGGAAATATCACTCTCTAAAGTACAATCGGTGTATTATCCACTAAAATTTCCACTCGAGCTTTCTCTTTCGTTCGAAGACTCCGAGCGAAAACCGGAAAGGTGGCAACTCTGGTCGCTTGCGAAGAACGAGATCGGTTTTCATCTCCCCGAACGAACCTTCGTTATCCATTTTTGTTTATTTCTTATTTGCTGCCTGTGTCAAATTTGGAATCTGTGCTCTCCGCGCATTCGTATTGATTTCGTCGCGGGATTATCGCGGCCTGCCAATATAGTTCCAGTTTCAGTTTGATTGTTATATAAGTATGACGTATTCAGGACAAGCTCTTGAAAGAAATTCCATATTATTTATTCAAACCACGTTTCTACTAATTTCACGTAAACACACACACACACACACACACAACGTTCGTACAACGAAGTTCGGTCCTTTATTACAACTTTCCGAACCCAATTTAACTCGAGAATCGAGACAAGTATGTAAACGAGGCTTTGCACATTAATGGAGAGGATCTCCTCCGCAATGAAAAAAAACGAAAAGGGGAAAGGAGGGAAAGGAGGAAACATTAATTTATGATTGAAACACGTGTTTCTCGCATTTCCTTAATAACTGTCTCCATACTTCCCACCGTACCGGAAACGCGCATTATCAACGTGAGTCGACGATTTTTTTTTTAGATCTAGAGTGTAGCGCGCAGCTGCCTGCTGAATTTTTTTCACGCCACGAAGAGCTTTTTTCTTTCCGACGATCTGTCGCGCGCGCTGTTCGGTCGGCGCGTTAAGCTTCCCGCATATTTATCCGCGGACCTTTTTATTATCGAGCAGCCCGCGCTTCCCACGGCGCGGTTAATGAAAAACCAACATCCCGCGAAGAAGAATAAGGCGATACGGGGATGACTGTCCTAAAAGCTCGTCTTTCTATCCGTGCGAAAAGAGGCGCCCGCACACCGATTAACTCGACTCGTTAATTTCGCCGTATGCGAGGAGACGTGTGGACCCATCGTCGCATTCTTCTCCGAGCTTATGCTCGCGTGTGCGCAAATTGTGAGGTCCAGGTTCTGCCTGTTTCTGTCTTTCCCTTTACGTGCTGCGCGCTTGTGTAATTATTATTTTAACGGGAAAGAGACAGGGTGAGAGGGAGGGAGAGAGAAAGAAAGAGAGAGAGAGAGAGAGAGAGAGAGAAAACAAGAGCGGGATAGAAAGAGAGAAAGGGGGGAGTACGATGCGACTGTGACGTTGACGTTGCAATTAAACGCATATTATTGCTGTAAACAGGGCGACAAACGGGCGCGTTCGTGTTAGCATCGCGTGCTCTCGCACGTTTTCGTAATTTCTAACGTCTGGCTGCCTCTATCCCCTTGGGGAATCTTTCAGGGACAAACACGCTGGCGTGTGTGTTGCAAAGACGCGCTTCTAATTAAGCGGTGACGATAAACGAACGTGTTCGACGCAAACGAGAATCGTCGCCGCTGAATCCGCGACGCGGACCGAGAGAGACGAGAGGGGGGCGATCGAGTGTTGCGCGAAAACGTTGCAGCGCGACGCGAAAAATACATCCCGTCGCGCGGAATATCACGACGGGATGTTTCTCCCCGCGTTACAAAAACCATCGCTGCGCGGTTGTAAAAGCGTGGGGGGAGCGCCGGAGTTACGAGTCGCGCGCGCTCGCCGCGTTACGATACCTGACGATTTCTACAAAAGTCGCGCGTTTGAAAAAAAACTGGGAATGGCTAAACGGCGAAGCTTACGTAGCGTTAATTGGCCGGCGCTCGCCCCCAGTTACGTTTACGCCCCGATATCGGTGACTGCAGCGAGAGAGGTGCGGATTAAAGAGATTATCGAAATTATAACGAATGCTCTGTGAAAGGATCGCTACCGGTTAATACAGGGAAACGTTTGTTTTTTGTCAGTTCTCTCACGTTATTAGACTCGTACCTTCCCTTATTTGTCTCATTCTTTTGTATCATTTGCACATTGATCTCTCTCTCTCTCTCTCTCTCTCTCTCTCTCTTTTTATGCTTGAATCTTGATCTACGTTATGGTATCTCATCGTTTTAATCTGTGCGCGCAGCGGATTTTTCCATTATCGTGTATAAATTACATATATAGCAGAAATTAATTGGGGTGTATCGATTGATTCTCCGTCTCTTCGGTAAAACTGTTGGTAAAATATCCAAGAATCAGTGAAACGTGTCGAGTAAATTTAATTAATACCTGCAGAAATGCGATATTCTAATATAAATAGCAGAGACAGCGATGCATTATTCAATACTTGTTACGTTCGCTGTAGAGGTTCAGCTTACACACCAGTCCTTTTTTTCCAAGCACAGGCCGCTTCAGATGCTGTCCGCGAATACTCGTTCGAGTTAAAATAAAAAGTTATTACACCGTCTGTCCACGTTACTTTGTACACCGTGATAAACTCGTGTGTCGTCGTAGTGACGGCAATCGGACACATCGAACACCTGGTGTTCTTACTTTCGCCCTATCCGGTAACGAATAAGTCGCGAGGCGGCGGATGTAAAGCTGAATTTTCGAGCACGCGGCATTGTGACGACGGCGCTCGTGCGATTTCGTCATCGTGTTAAATAAAGTATGTCGCTCGTAAAACGTCATGTGCCTTATTTATAGCCAGTGTCGAGCGTACTGCGCTGACTTATGTATGAATCTCAGAAGTTCATATAGTTGTGTGTAATCCGACGACGTTTCTTGATATTTTCCGATATTTTCCATTTGACTAGAATTGGGAGTGAGATGTTCACTTTTCAACGCAAGAATTATTCCCAGCTGTTCGCGCGCCCGGTGTTCATTTTCCATCGGGCGAATATCCAAGCACAGGCCGCATATCCCGGAAAATTCCGGACGAACGGACGCCGAGTCATTACGGTTAATCGAAAAATTTAGGGCGCCAGCCGGAGGAGACAATCGAGCACAGTGGGGTACGGCGGACCCTCGGTTTACGCTTTGATTGTATCAGGGAGTATGGATATCTAGGGTTAACAAAGGGTACTCCCTTTGGTTTCGCAGCCCTTTGGCTTTATACTCGGTGGGATCGTAATACCGGGGCATCGCGAATTAATCTTCACGATTGCACTCTATTGTCTTATCTGTGCGGAACGTTGTAGAATGCGAAACGTTGATTTCGATCTTTCCTCGGCGGCGACTGCACGACGCGCCGTACATCGGCATTGTTTCCAGAATATTGCTAATATCCGTCGATACAAAGGGCGAGTAGAAAAATGTTAAGGAAAAATTGTTTACTAAACAGAAACTGGAGAGTTTTTACTGGCTTGAATTGATTAGATAGTAACTGTTCAGAAAAATATTAACTATTATTTCTTGGCTAGTTACTTGCCAAAAACTATTCCAAAAAAAAATAGTAAATTACTGGAGAGTTTTTATCTAAGTAAAGTACTGGAGAGTTTTTATCTAGCAAAAATTTTTTAAATTCTGGCTAGTGTTTCTTGGCTATTTTCTGGTCGGAAACTAGGCAAAATAATAAATAAATGAAATAGTAAACAAATGAAATGTTCAACATTTTATTAGGAACTGGTTATCAGAAACTGGCTAGCTTTTACTGTCCAATTATTATTAAAGCGAAAGTCTCCCAAACTTGCAAAATTTTGACCAGTAAAACTGATCAGAAACTAGCTAGTTGGAGAATTACCGGCCAGTTACCGGCTAGGAACTGGTTTAATTTCTACCTTGGGTTCGCCGTCCCGACGTTTACCCGCGGTTCTCAGAAGAAAGCGGGGAAAAAAGGCGCTCAACAATTTATCAGTCCTGCGAAGGGTCTGTCCCGTGGCATCCTCAGAATCCCGCGGTATTTCCAGAATTAACGATAGAATTCTGTCGCGTGCTTTGCATCCTTCGCGGGGCGGCTTCAGGACGTCACGGACGTAGAAAATAACTCGGAAAGCGGGACTCGAAAGTCGATTCCTCCGTCTGCTGCACGTGTCCCCCGTCACACGCGTGCGCGTCGTGCAAGTATACGCCGTGTCACGACGCGAGTACGTGCATGCACGTGCACATTGTGTGGGCTACATCTCCATTGTCTATGGAAAAAAAGGGAGACACTCTTTGATCGAACTGCTTGCCTACGACGTGGAGGATGAGGGACTGATTACGACCTTACCGGTCGCTGCCGGCTGAACGAAAAGGAGTAGGCAGGCGAAGACTTTGAGTCACCGCTACAAAAGAGCAGCCGGAAACAATGTAGATACCAAGCATGCGTGTCTGCGGTGAGAGGGGGAGGGGCTGGAGGCGAATGAAAACCTCCCCCTCCCGGAGGATGAGCGTTACCTCGCGTGCGAACAATCTTCCCGGGGAACTTAGGGGAAGAACACGGGGTAGATTTGCCGTCGAGTGACGGGCAAAAATAATTAAACAGGAAATTACGAGTCCGAACGTGTGAAGCTCGTTAGCAACTAGAAATCCGCGTGATTTCACTCTCTCTCTCTCTCTCTTTCTCTCTCTCGTATTACGACTCAGCTTTGCAAATTTGCCATTTCGCGTGCGCATTCGCTTTAAATCCGACCGCTAGACCGCTCATCAGTGTCCACGTGTCAAATGTTGAAAACGAGAGGAGAATGGTGCGGGGAAGAAAAATATCGGAAAGGGGAGGACGCGCGCCCGGGTGTAAAATTTACGATGTTCCGATAGAATGAGCTTGCTCCGTTAAAAGGAGGAGCGTTCGTTAAAAGGAGGAGAAAGAAAAATGATGCGTGGCGAAATGACTCGTGTGTAATGAGCTCGCTCGTAGTTACATTCGGGCTAAGTGATGTACCGTTAAGGCAATGTTATGCGAAACATTGGAGGATGCTAATGGACCCCTCTCCCCTCCCCCTCCTCCCTCGGTATAAGGATCATAGATGCCAGTGACACGCACCCGTAACCATATATGCGTGAAAGGGGACCCTTCTGTATATTCTGCAGGAGCGGAATCAAGAACGGTACAGTCGCGGCTAACAGTACGAAAGAATCCGGTCCGGGATATGCAAATTTTATCGGCGATCGTAACTCGGTGTCGGACGCTATTAAGTTTGAGAGCGCAAAGTTTGGAATCGCGAAGTTTGCCTCCGGCGAGAAGAAAAACTGAAGTGGCGAAATTAATTGAGCGTGCAGTTAAATTGTTTTACAGACGTCAACCGATCGAACCCGCTTGATGGGTATCGCGAAACCCTCTTCGCGATAAGGTGGGAAATTTTGGTCGTTAGATACGAATATCTAAGCATTCAACATAGAACGTGTATATATATTCGATAAATATATACATGTATTTCATATCAAACGTTTAAATATTCATATTTTATTATATAAAGGCTAAAACGGTAAGAATGTCCGGGTTTTTTGGCACTTTTATCTTATCGGATTCATCGTCGCTTTTGTAATATTACGTTTTAAGTTTGAATCTCAGCGAATACATACCTCATTGTCTTCGTAAACTTCGATATGCGACGTTCTCGCTCATTCGTTCATTCGAAGCTCGCGAAATTGGCTCGAGTTTTGCGCGTCTTCCGCTCGAACGGTCCCCGAAATCGTCTTTTGAGAATGACTCGCGCGTTATCGCGCTTACAACGCACGGGGATAATGCGCGAAACTTCCGTCGAGGACTGTACGATGTAGGATTCTCCACGGACTGCCTGCGCGCGACAGCTGAGCTCTGCCTCGGTCACGGCTCGCTCCATTTCAAACTCTTTTCGACCCCTCTCCCCCCCTGCGCGATCCCTCCTGGAAAAGCCTGAAGCACGCGGTGTGCTCAAACAAATGGGCTCCCACGGGAGTGCGGCTTTATTGCGTCCAAATCGCGCGAGTGTTTTGTGATTTAAACAAACGACGCATATTCGAGGTCGATTCAATGGCCCCGAGGCCGAGGAGCTTACCTGCCGTAGCCGAATTCTAAGGACCTTTGACGCCTGGTAGCGCGCGAACCAGGTAAATCCCCGGATTACGCGCTAGGAGCGCGGATTACGGGCGCCTCCTCGCGCGAAATAACTCATGGGGGAGACGTTCCTCTCTCAGTTTTACACGAAATTTTGCGAGAAAGTTGCGCTGGGGAATATTTAAAAGCGTTGATTCTTAATTCATGCAACGCGGCCGGGATGAGATCCCTTGCCCGCGCGTACAAATCTTACCGGCAAGCCGTTAACCCTGCCCGGGGGTCTTGATAAACCGTGTTTTCGCGCGCCACGCTGCGTGATATATCGTATGCTGGATATATAAATGTGTAAAACTGCACGTGGCTGCTCTATGCCTCCCAATAACGGGACCTCTACCGTGAAATGCGCGCGGAGCCGATCGTACCCTGTTGCTTTTAACGGATTAAGCGGGGAGATGCGCATCCCACCTACGTCGTATAAAATTTAAATGGTGGACTCTTTAAAGAGCTCATGGATTTGAATTTTATCAACGAAAGTTTCGGATGGGTGTTGTAGTCACGGAGGTACTCGGTGTTGAAAAATGTATCGTTATTAGCTTCGGTGAAATATTAATAGGGGAAAACTTAAATTAAAACTCCGTTGAATTATTTCGAAGGTAACAGTGCGATGAAAATGTTTCCTCTTCTCGATCGGCGTGAGACTTAATTATTTGTTCCTCGAATCAGTTGTATGTTTGTTTTCACGTTTAGGGGAAATCGGGAGAAGTAACTTTTTAAAATGAATTTGAAGATATATTCAATGAAATTATTCAATGTTCGTCAAAATTATAACCTCCAAGGCTTTGTCTATAATATTAACAATATCATCCGAGTTTTTAACGAGACTGGCAACGATTCTACTATTCATTATATTAATTAATCGACTGTATGTTTGGTGCAAGTATTTTAAAGTACAGATAACTGTTAAGATATTTCATGATTTTAACTCCTCTACAGATCCTCTACTGATATGCAATAGAGAGTAGGTTACAAAGCACATCTCCGATAGCCAGTTGACATGCGCGAAAACCAACTGCAGTCGTGTAACGCACTGAATTAACCTAATTGCCTAATCTGCCCCATCCACTCTCATTTCTTCGGTTTCAATAATTTTATTAATGAACATTACTTTTATCACACGAAATAATATATCACACAGCTGCTGAAAACGTCATTCTAATTAATCACACGTCATTTAGGTTTATCGATGGAAAATATTAAAGGAAAATTTCGAGACGCTCGAAAATTTACTCGGCTGGCCTGGAAAAATAGATTTTCCTCGTTAATCCGAATATTTTTCCGATCTTAGTGAAAATTGGAGACTAGGAGACTCGTGTTCTGAACACTTTGCGACTCCTTTCGCATTGTTTTTCTCGCAGTAAGTATATAAATAAAAAGCCTCGGTACTCCAACCCGCTCCGGTTTCCTTCGCTAAGGAGCGGCGAATCGTTCCATAACGGATTCGTACGTTTTGTTATCTCCATTCGCGAGTTTCGCACGACGCTCTCCTTAACGACATGTATCATTATTCATCGCGCCGCCGTGTAATCCGCGAAAGTACTATTATGGATACAATTACGCGTTAACATGGGTGTTAATGAATGCGAATACCGGCGGTCAATACCGCGCCGACACGTCACTACAGCCAAAACCTAATCACGCACGTTCGCGGAATTACATTCGGCTTACAGACAACTACGTTAAATGGAAATTGCAGGCTAGGAAGCTAGCAATCGCGATTGGGCCATTGTTTCGATTGCGTACAGGCATTTTGGGTAACTGCGCTCTCACTCGCGAGGCGGGGGACCGATGCGTCATGAATCGCCGTTATGGTCGCGGATATCTGGTCCGTCGCGGTGGCGAAATAGTTTTCGCGTCTGTCGATCGCGCCATTTAGATACCGTCCCGATGTCACTTTTCCGTTCTCTCTTCCCTCCCCGTTTCATCTCCCCCGCGATTAAACGAGCCCGCGGGCACGAGAGACGGCGTACGAAAAGTAAGGGATCATCGAGGCCGCGACGATATTTTTACCGTGCCGGACAGCGGTTCGTTAACACCCGTTCATTCGACGGATGTTTAGATTTACGAGCAGACACCCATTTTCCCGGATCGTTCATAAATCATGAAAATGAAATCGCACGAATCTATCTTTCGGCCGCTTCACCGACGTGCGCGCGTTCCGCGTATCGGTGTTGCGCTTGGCGATCCTCGAACTCGGTCACTTGTTACAGTTTTCTCTCTCTCTCTCTCTCTTTCTCCCCCGCGTCGCACGCCGTAACGAGATTTATGACGCGCGGCCAAAAATTATCATTAATTTTTCGTTAGTGGCAGGTACCAAAGCGACGCGCCGCTCGGAATTCGGAGCATAATCGGCGATCACCGCGGACGAAATAAAATTGATAAATACCGTCGTTTATTGCGAAAAACGTTTCGCTCGTTCACGCCGGCGAACGAAGTTCAGCTCGCGAGCAGCTTAATGCGGTGGTACAACCCGGGAAACTTTACTCGCCGGACGAGATCGCTGTCGAGATCGTCGAGATTATTGCTGATAAAGGGATGAATGCATTTGCGCGCGCGTAACCCGTTGGATCGGCGGGGCCCGGCCGATTTAGCGCGAAATTAATTCTCATGTTGCGCCGCCGACATCAGTATGGCGGAGCTCGCAAAGACCGTTGAGCAGATTCTGGCATCGGTTAGGTTCGTTGACAAATTGTCCATTGTGTCGTTCCGCGGTGCGACGATTGGAACCCTGCGTGTTAGTCGCGTTTACACGCGAAATTCCGGATGCGACTACCTCGTCGAAACACAAAAGCGCGACGTTGCCAACAGAATTGTACCACGGTGGTTTAGAGCGGGGCGGGAGAGACAGATAGACAGAGGGAGAGAGAGAGAGGGGGAGAGAGGAAGAGGAATACAGAGATAGAGAGAGGACCGATACTCGATGCCGGAAACAGATAGCTTGATAAGCTTCTGATCGCGCATCTATACATCTATTTCGAGCGTAATGCACGTGGAAATTAACGATACCGCGCGTTTTCGATACCGGAAACGCGCGCTCATGCGGAGGAACGAGGAATAACTGAAGGATCCCCCGTCCAGCCGCGCGATTTTTCACGAAACTCGTGTTCGTTAAACGCGCGATGCTCGTGAAAAAAATCCAACCGGCACTCGCTCACGATTATCGCATACAGCGACGATAATGTATGTCATCATTGGCAGCGCCGTGATGAATAATGAACTTTAATCTTCCGCGCTTTCGTTTGTACATACCGTGGTGACGTTTTAGCGCTTCCAATCACCATAAATAACTTTGACGAAGATGATGTGGCAGCTTTGTCATAGGTAGCTTTCCCCGGAGCGCCATCGGCGGACGGTAAAATTCAGCTCGACTTTATTCCATCGGAAAAAAAAAACGGGAACGGGGGAGGCTCTCTGGCGAATCTGCAGATCGGTATTTTAGAAAATTTTCAAACGCCGAATATTCCCTTTCTGTTTTATTCGCGGGAAGCTTAATATCCATGCTAACGTCAGAGAGAGAGAGAGAGAGAACAAGAGAGGGAACGTCAGAACTCTCTCAAACTATAACAACTCTTTCCTGCACGATTAATTTTCAAATCGCAACTTGAGCCGGATATTTCACGTCCGCGTTTAAGAGCTGCTACTCAAATTCATTAAGAAGCCCGTCCTCGAAATACCTCTCGTTCGGAGAACGAAACACCTTGCGGAAGGAAAGAGGGGTGGAAAAAAGAAGAAGGAACGACCCGCATCTCTCTCCTCGCCGAAAGAGTTCGTAGATCGATACGATATCACTGTCCACGTTTTCGTCTCTGTGAGGATCACCTACCCGCTTCCGTTTACCCGGATGGAAATTAGGTAATTTTTCCTTCAAAGCTCTGCTTTTATCTTAATTAAACGTCATTACGCGAACGTAACTACTGAACCGCCGGCGGTCTCGCAAGCCGCGCGTTGCCTTTTTTCTCCCCCCCCC